>NC_092049.1:37669899-37969899 GCF_003086295.3 Arachis hypogaea | reverse complement strand
ATTAAAAATAAGTTAAATAATATATATTTATACACAAATTTATAGTAGATAATTTGATACCTAATTTTTTATGTAAACTTAATATTATTATTATAAAAATTATTATCATGTTATATATATTTCGCCCCCACTATCAAAATTTTCTGGATCCGTCACTGATTATGATTATTTTATAATACTGATTATGATGAGAGAATAAGTTATTATTAATTTTTAATAATTAATAATATTGTTTAATAAATAATAGATAAATATTTATGACTTTTTAATAATTTATTATTATGTTTTAAGATAATAATAATAATACTGTTTAATTGTTGTTGCTAATTTTTTTTTTGAACAAATTATTAACCAATATTATTTAGAATTTAATATTTAACATTTTTTTTGCAGGCTATCAGAAATGTGTTATCCAGAAAATTGGATCCGCCAGATACCTTTAACGAGGTAGCTGCAGCAACACTGGCATTGACTGGGTTTCAACACGTTTCGCGAGTAGGCAAAATGAGAGGTCATTCTGCACTACTGAGTGCTTTGGTGGAACGCTGGAGGCCGGAAACTCACACATTTCATCTTCCGGTCGGTGAAGTGACGGTGACGCTGAAAGATGTGAGCTATATTATTGGTCTCCCTGACGAACGAATTTCTGCCGGTAAAGAATTTCACAAAAGTAATCACGTTGTAAGTATAGTTTCTAAATCAACAAAGAATCCTTTCGTACAAAAATTTGGTTGTCACAAATAACATACCCCTAATAAAATTGATAACCGAAATATTTAAACCTCGGGTCGTCTCTCAAGAAATTGCAGGGAATGTAAATTGCAAGAAAGTAAATTAATAATTAAGTAAACTCTTGGCAAGGTATGAAAACTGGACGTCCTATCCTAGTTATCCTTATCAATTGTGATGAGAATTATTCATTGCTCCTACTTAGTTAACCCTTACTAAATAAAGGAAAGTCAAGTGGACTAATCAATTTGATTCCTCGGGTCCTAGTCAACTCCTAAGGAAAGACTAGCCTTAGAGGGATCCAAATCAACCAGCGAATTTCAATTAACAATCAACAAAGGAGTTTGATAACTCCAGCGTCTCCAATTACTCAACCAAAGCTAAGAATGTAAAAAGCTAAATTAAAATCATAAATATGAAATACCTCAAATTGCATTAAATAAAGAAATCAAATCTAACATAAAGTTCATAAACCAAATTGGGAAAATAAATAAACTAGAATGCTAGAATAAATAAAAGTAGAAGAAAAAGTAAATTAAAGGAACATTGAACCTGGAATTGAGAAGAAATAAACCTAAAACTAAGAGAAATCCTAAAACCTAGAGAGAGGAGAGAGCCTCTCTCTCTAGAAACTACATCTGAAACCTAAAATTATGTATGATTCAATGTATCTTGAGTCTCTGCTTGTCCCCTGGCTTTAGTCTGTGTTTCTGGGCCGAAAACTGGGTTCAAACTCAGCCCAAAATCGCCCCCAGCATTTTCTGCGATTTCTGCAGGTAGCGCATGTCACGCGT
Source organism: Arachis hypogaea (assembly GCF_003086295.3). Lineage (NCBI taxonomy): Eukaryota > Viridiplantae > Streptophyta > Magnoliopsida > Fabales > Fabaceae > Arachis > Arachis hypogaea. The sequence continues at coordinate 37,968,376 of NC_092049.1, read as the reverse complement.
ACGCGTCAGTCACGCGCACGCGTCGCTGTGGTTTTTCGCCTTTCACACGTACGCGTCAGGTACGCGCACGCGTCACCATGGAAAGCTTCAAATCACGCACACGCGTCAGCCATGCGTGCGCGTCGCTCCTCGCTGGTTATCTCCTTTATTTCTTGTGCTTCTTCCATTTTTGCAAGCTTCCTCTCCATCCTCTAAGCCATTCCTGACCTATAAAGCATGAAAACACTTAACACACAGATCACGGCATCGAATGGTATAAAGGAGAATTAAAATACACAATTTAAAGGCTTAGGAAGCAAGTTTTCAATCATAGAACAGAATTAGGAAAGAATTGTAAAATCATGCAAAATTATATGAATAAGTGAGCCAAGAATTGATAAAAACCACTCAAATAAGTACAAGATAAACCATAAAATAGTGGTTTATCACTCCTAATTAATGGGGAGGCCGTTAGGGGTAGATCAGATAGTAGTCACCAGTTTTTGGTTGAGAACTGCATTGCGTGTTTTGGTCGGGAGCCCGGTTCGGACGATCACGTGTTCGGGAAGGTTAATATTGCTTGGGTCCGGCGGTGCAGAGACACCGAGCCGTGTGATACTCAGGAGTCTCTTGAGCGGTACGTCCGGGCACACATTTTTAGCGTGCTTGGAACAATTGTGTTTCTGGATAAGTCGACTGTTTCACTGAACTCAAAGTTTCTACTGCTACTTCGGGATTTCCACCGGATTTTAGGATACAGTTGGGGGGCAGTCAATCTGGCACACCTATACAGATCGTTGTGTCGTGCCTCACGATACAACTGCAAGGAAATGAATGGCCCATTGATACTGCTTTTTGTTTTTGCGTGGGAGCGTATGCCGTTCCTGGCACTTATACCCCACGATCAACTCGGCGATATTGGTATTCCACTAGCGTGACGGTATTGGCTTTTATCGTTATTATTATTGTTATTATTATTATTATTATTATTATTATTATTATTATTATTTTGTTCTTCTTATTAATATTGTTATTCTGTTTTCGTTAGGTGGAGTCATTGGCGCCGACATACAAGATATATACGGCGGCCTACTGCGTATTTTAGGCGAGGACTCGACGACATGGGAGTTGACAACGTAAGTTGTACCATTAATGTCCAATGTTTTTATTCAAAAGAATAGTTTTTCTAATCGGCCTCTTGGTAACTAATGTGCAGTTTATATGGCGGCCATATATGGGAGTGGAGATTCCGGATGTACTTGCTCCCCATATGGTTATGTGCTCCACCCAGTCGCCTCTAGTGTCATTCGAGTGCATAGAATGGCACCCGACAGACCGGGTCAGACGATAGTTCGGGATGCAGCAGCTACCACTAGGCCCTGCGTTCGACCTTGGTCGTGATCACTGCAAGCGGTTGACAGGAGCACAGAACCATGACTGGGGACAAATTTACAGTCAATGGGTTAACAGATAGACATTTGACCGCTATAACACATTGCAGCTAGGCGAGGAGATTATTGACTTTCATCCTCTCAGTGTACTACGACTGGTACACGCAGCAATATGGAAATCACCTGCGACTGTCAGATAGAGTTCCAGGCGAAGAGGTTGGCGCCGATGAACCACAGCAGCAACAGGAAGAACCAGCTGGCTCTCAGTAGCAAGTCCCGCCTCATGAGCAACAGGAATAGGTATTGTTATTAATTCCTAGTATTATGATTACTATCAATTTTTAGGTTTATAAATTGTTATCAATAATTACTATTAATTGTATTTAATTGTTAATTAGGTGCCAGCATATGAGCACCACTATCAGGTCCCGGCGTATGAGCACCAGGTTCAGATGTCGGCATATGCCTAACAGTTTCAGGACCCGGCATATGCCCAACAGTGGCCGGCATATCAGCAGCAGGCAGCATATATACCGGAGAGATACAGATTTTCTATCCCCGATGCCACCGCAGGAAGGGCCTGCTACATCTCTACATTCTGGTGGTCGTCGCGCCACCTCAGGTCATGCTAGTGACTTCGACTTTGATCAGTCGACGGGTCATGTAGATCCGCCCGGTCCGTCCGCACCACCACGCGGCCAGTTGTTTGATTTGAATGAGTACCCGCAGCAGGAAGAGGGAGACTTGGGATACAACTTGCAGCACTGGTATGATCTTGGTGGAGCGAGTGCTCCGGGGATGAGTGACAGCGGTTTGTATGATACTGGTGGTGCGAGCATGACAGATTTTGGTGGTCCTGACATTGGCAGTGGGCTGGACGCCGGTGTGTCTCAGGGTAATCTGTATAACTTACGGACACAGACTGCGCCTCCAGACAAATACACTCCATCCTTGTATTCGAAGAAGGCGCCGAGGAAGTAGTCTATTGCAGTTGATGTTGGATTCAGTGTTGTATTCAGATTTGTATTCAATGTCGTATCTTATATTTAGATGATTCTGTTCAGTATTATTATTATGACATATTTAGCTTTGTTCCCGTGTAACTCTGTTTGGATCAAAAATGTTTATTCTCTAAAAAATTAAATAACGAGGTTAAAAACTTTATTTATCATAAATTGTTAACTAGGTTAAAGTAAATGACGATGTTACAAAAAAAAAAAGTAACATATAATTGTGAAGTAGATCATAACAAAGTTACATTAAAAATCTTAACCACTAATGACCTCCAGCGGAGCTTAGACCTGCGCGTTGAGGACATCGGCTGCGGCTATGTCCCTCGCGTCCACATATAGTGCACCGGTGAGGACCACGCATCTCACGCGAATCCATCTCATTCAAGTAGCGGGTGGACTTCGGTCTTCCTTTCGTCGCGTGCCTCAACGTCCAGTTGGCGATCACCTTCACTCCTTCATATCTATCCCACGTAGAGGGGTCACCCATCGGAACAAACTCGACTCTGTACACCTTGTAAATTTCAGACATCTTGTACACATCGTGCACGTACACTTGCCAATCGACACGCTGGTTGGCGCAACATGCAAGCACGTGGTGACATGGAAGTCGCTCGACTTGGAAATGGCCACAGTCGCAGTGTCGTTGCGCAAGGTTAACAGTGTAAATGGTACCATCTTGCATTTCGCGAACCTCAAACATCTCGTTGCGCCTGTCAAACCGGTTGACCACAACGTTTCCTGCACGTCAGAAGCTTTCTTCAACTCTCTTCATTGCAAATTCTGAATACGTGAATCCGTTGCGGAGACGCTCATGAGCCTCGATACTCTTTCGAGTGGACAACTCATTCAGCCGATAGAAAGTTGACCGGACCAGGACAGTCACAGGAAGGTTGCGTGCACCCTTTAATACACGAATAGAAGCTCCAAAAAATGCGATGCAGAACTCTTACACCTTGAACCTCCTCACTCTCACGGTAAACGGGGAACGTTTTGATTTGAACACGAGATCTTGGCATCTTCACCGTCATTGCTTTCAACCATACTGGCAGATTCTGGTAAGAAACTTCTCAATTACCGAAAACCTTGGCAACAGCTTTCTGCTTTGCCAACCAAGCCTTGCGGTAACTCATAGTGTAGTTGAACCTGGATTAAACTTCAGCAATAATAGACTTCACCTTTATCGAGGGGTCTGATTCGACCAACGGCCTAATGGCATCTGCAATTGTGTCCGAGTCTAACTTGGCATGATCTTGTGATATCGTTCCCACGGTGCACGTGTGCTTGCCATTGTATCTCCTGATCTCCCAACAAGCTTTCTTTCGAATCAAGCTAGCTCGGATAAGCCAATCGCATCCTGCACTATACCCTTTGCATTTCGCATAGAATGTCTGCGGCTCAGACTCATACACAGTGGAATCAACTCCTCTAGAGATAATGTAGCTTTTGATTGCAAATATCACTGACTCTCTCGAACCAAATTCCATTCCAACACTAAACTCGCCATCTTCTGCCGCAGCGTTGCCTTCACCTACGACATGCGCACCACCATCAGTCAGACAAGGCAAATAAAATAAACACTATAGGAAACTTGAGTTACTAATCATAACATACCCGTATTCACATACTCAGGAAATTCCGGGTCATGCGTGGCTTCGAGATCTAGAGTCCGCATAAAAGATGGAACACCAAACGGGTGCTGCCTTACAATCGCATTTGCTTCATTTTGCACCTCCGGATTGCCTGCCAAGTCTCCGTCATCGTTTTTGTCATCGACTTCATAGTTAGCTTCGAACTCCTCTTCACTGTCATTATTATCTTCTTTCCAATCTATATCCCCGAGCTCATCAACATTGACCTCCTCGCCGACCGCGCCCGACCCTGACTGCTGTTTAAACTCAACGTACAGCTCTATCATCGGCACGTGAAATCGGGTTTGTTGATAAATACAGAACATCTGCTGCATACTAGCATCGTCGGTGATGGGCATTAATTGAAACTGTATTAGCCCACCAAATACTTGCACAGGACTTCTGTATAAAAGGTTGCTCACCCTTTTCAAAATGTGGCTTTGAATGTTATTACAAAGCCCATTTTGCAACTCGACAAAGCTCATGGTACATAGAATAGCAAATGACAACGGACGTTCACAAACAAAAGTCACTCCTTCATGTGTTTGGTATAACTTCACCGTTATAATATACTCGCAAATTTGTAATATTTTCCATAACTTCAACCTCACCTACTCCGATTCTTTTGACACACCTAACTGCCAAAAAAAACTAAGAACTACAACATATGTATACGAAAGAAAAGTATGATGAGTAGAATGGGAATGAGGCCGTTTGGGCGAGGAGTGCTTCGTATTTATAGGCAGGCATTTTCATTAAAATATTTTCTTTTTCACAAAATGCAACCTGTGTTTTTTATTTTTCAAAAAAAAAATCTGACAACGCAAAAAACGCAGCCTATGTTTTGCCTTTCCAAAAAAAAAAAAGCCGACATTAAGCACAAAACGCAAGCTGCGTTTTGTTATTACGAAAAAAAAAATTTTAACCCATCACAAAACGCAGGCCGCGTTTGGATTAAAACAAATAAAAAAAATTTTGAAAAATCTGCAGAAAGCAAAACGCAATTCACGTATGTTTCCTTTCCTGAACAAAAAAGAAAAAAAAAAACAAAAACAGGCCAAAAATAAAACGTATCTTACGTTTTACATCTAACACTATAACAGAAAAAAATTTATCCATCCGTCCATTACATTGAACAACACCAAACTTTGTTCCATAACAAAAAAAAAAAATGAGCCCCTATTATCTTACTTATTTCCTTTCATGTTATAGTTATAATTAATAATGAATTTGAAATGATTCTTGGCCCACATATCAGATTTTGTTTTATATTTTAAAAAAGAAAAATGTCCTATATTAGTGACAATGCATAGATACAGAGGCAAATATAATTATCATGATTAGGAGATCGGCCAGATCACTACTGAGTACTGACATTGCATTTACTACCTTCATTGTCGTATGCTTTGCCTTCTGCACCCCAAACGAAAAATAAAAAATAGCCCAATTAGCATCATAATCACTAGCCATCATTTGTTTTCTAGAGTTAATGGTTAGGATCAAGTTTTTTTTAGGTGAATAAATTGATAAAGTAAACAAATAAATGTTCAATTATTATTCTTTAATTAAGAAATTTATACACGATAGAAATTATAAATTTAATAATAATTAATTTATTAATTTTTTATTTTAAAAATTCAAATTCAATAATTAAAATGATATTTAAAAGATTATATATATATTGATTAGGTTTTCAAAAAAATTAGACATTTTAAATTAGTATCTGAATTAAATTGGTTACTTAATCTATTAGATAATGACGTGTCGTAAAAAAATATATCACATATTAATTTTTAGTTGATAGCAAAATCAATCTAATTTAAGGTAGTATTTGATTGGGGACCAAATTAATGCACTACATATAATATTTTAGGAGCTATTTCGACTATTAATTCTTTGTTTGTCATGGCGAGAATTACATTGTTGCTACTACTCCAGTGAATTTAGAAAAATATGAGGTTAATTAGTTTGAATGGTAAAATATATAAATATTCTTTACAATTTAAGTTTTAGAATAATAAATGATTTCATGATGTAATATCAAATCTTTTATAATTAGAATGTCTAAAATTTGATTTTTATTAAGTTCCAGATGAAAACTTTTTAACATAAGGTAAATTAAAAAAAGGAAAAAATGTGTGTGCAAATTTAAAATGAAACTTGTTGCCTCAAGAGATGCATGAAACATATATCAATTCATGACATAGATATATACATGTATGTGTGTATTCAATAATATTAAAGAGATAATAAAAAATTAAATTAGTCTAAATTTATTTTATTTAATATTTATTAATTCTAATAATAATTAATAAATATTAAATAAAATAAATTTGAGTTGTTTGGGTTAATCTTTTATTGTTTTTTAAATATTATTAATGTGTATCTATATATATTTGTTTATCTTTATGATATATATGGATATGTTAATTTAATCAATCTCACTATGCGGATTCTCCTATAGCAAATATTATTTTGATATTAGTATACTGTTAACAATTATGTACATTTTTTAATATTTACTTAATATCAAAATAATTTAAATAGATAATAATTAACAATAATTATATTCTTATTCGAATATCACGGATGTCTAATGTACTGAGAAGTGTTTTTTTATATTAGTTTATGATGTGTATGTAGATATATTTATCAGTATAATTATTTTGAAATGAGAAGTAGTACAATATATAATATTGGTGTAATAACCTAATTATAATATGGTCATAGTATTAATGTTATAAGTGTGAGCAGTGTATGAAGTTAGTCCCATATAAAAAAAATAAAGAAGAGTGAAAAATTTATAAGATGAGAAACTCATTAACTTACTACCTTAAAATTTTGAGTTGAATATAATATCTTCTCATTTTATGTTATCTCACTTGATTTCTGATTCTGGTGGTTGAAAACTCTTCATAAATATCTATTTTTTGTCTATATATATATGTGTGTGTATGTGTGTGTGTGAAATAAATTAAATTACAATAAGTTGGATAAACACAAACGCAAAAAGTAAAAAGTAGGGATACCCAAGATCTAAACTAAGTTGGACCAAAAAAAGGCAATAAAACTAAAGAGAATGGATTGAAATGGATGGAGAACAAATAAAAAAAAATCCCCATATAATACTTTGACTAATTCAATTTGATTTAACTGGAATTTTGATAAAATTTTTAAAATTTTAACTATTTTATATAAAAAAAATCTTTTTATATACTTTTAAAACATGTTCTTGTTAATAAAAGGATTTAACTACTTATGAGTGTTCTAAAAGCACTTATTATTAGAATATAGAATATGAGTATTTTTATTAAAAATCTAAATATATAATTAAATTTTATAATTTTTTTAGGTCTTGTTATCCTGTGTTCTATGATATTGGTTAAATATATCAAAAAAAGAAAAATTTTAATGTTTTTGTTATATTTAATGCATTAAAAACATGAGAAAATATTTTTTTAATAAATAATATTAAAATTATTTTATAGTATGTTTAACCAATATTTGTAAGTCACAGGATAACAAAACTCATTTTTTTTTTGTATATTTATAGAAGAAAGAGTTTTAAAACCTACATTAAATAATCTTAATCAATGTTCTTACCCAAACTTTAATGTTTATCACTCTTTTGGTCCTATTTTACAAGTACTATTTCAGTTGTGCACTCGTTATTATAAGTGTGTAATTAATAAGTATCACTGATTGCCAAATCATGCATGCACCAACATTTAGTAGAGATCCACGGCGAGTAAAGGGTTAAACCAATAACAAAGCATTAAAGTAAAACATGTGTTTTAACCACCTTCTGCATTGGGCAAAATTTGACAGCGAGAATCTCTTTCTTTGATTAAATTAATTAACTATTGAATTAATTATTATGTATTTGTATATAAATATATAAGTTAATTTATTTATCTTACATTTTAAAGATATATGTTAAAATTATAAATTAAAATTTTTTTATTAAAAATACAAAAAAATTTAAATTTTTAATGTATTTATTTTATATCTATTAAATAAAAAAATTAAAACTTTTCACTAATAATAAACTTATCATATATCTTAAAGATATATGTTTATTAAATTATAAATATATTTATTATTTAATTTATTTTTAATATATATTTTATATAAATAACTAATTTAATTATTATTTTTTTGGTATACATATAATAACAGAATTGATTGATTAACTATTGGCTCTCTTTCTTTGATTGATTGTTCCTAGAAGTCCCATCTGTTTTTGACTTAAATGCACAAATTTTCCTCAAGGTTTAATTTTAGTTCTTAATTAACCAAATGAATTTAATTTAGTTAAAATTTTAACTAAGAACACCTAGTAAAATTATTAGTAAAAATATTTTTAAAAATAAATAATTTTTTAATTTTAATATACTTAGTAAAAAATAAAAGCTTTGTATTAATATATAGTAATATTAATTAAAGTGGAGTCTTTAATTAATTTGCATAAAATTTTGTATGAACCCTCTTCTTTGGGCCGTACCTCTGCCACCATATATTTCATAAATAAATGATGTTATGCAGCACATTCTAAGGAAAATACATTAATGGCCCTCGTTCAGTTGATCAATGACCCTACAAACATCCTTGTGTGTTGGGGAAATCACTTTTTTCCATGGCTCATTATTCAGAGTGCTCTTCAAGTAATAAACATATGGCTATATACAATAACATTTTTCTTTAAATTTCAGGTTCCCTAAGTCAGACAAGGACAAAACAAGTTCATGGTGCCAATGTTAGATTATTAAAAGACTATAGAAACTTCCTAGGAATGAGTTTTGAGTTTTCTCAATCGAATCCTAGAAAAAAATTTAAAAAAGAAAATTAAAAAGAAAGGAAAACCAAAAGCGGATGGATAAAGAGATCGAGATAATATATTTCTCCAAAGTCCTAATGTAGTTCTATGCTAATTTCAAATAAAGAAAAAGATAGTTGTGGTACAATTGGTAGAAAATAGTCTTAATTATGATTCTTGTTTCTGGTATAATGAGGATTATTTTGATAAGTTTATGAGTATTTTTTTTTAAAGTAATAAAAAGACATAAATCTTATTAGACAGGTAAAAATATAGAAATATTTTGTCTATAAAATACAAAATGTTTATATTTTTGTACTTCTAGAAACTCAAAACAATTGAGAGAGAATATAATTTGTTATAACCATTAGGGTGATAATGGATAAGGTAGAGTAGGATTTGGATCCAACCTTAATTCTAGTCACGGGTATCCGATCTTAATCCTATCCATTTTTAATTCACGGGTATCCGACCTATCTGCGGGTTACTAAAACGATGCAACATTATTATATAACTCTATGATAATTTAAAATAGAACTGATTTTTATGTAAAAAAAATTAAATTATTAATTAATAATTTTCTCTCAATGACTAAAAAGTTTTTGCATTTAGTGAGAGGTTTTTAATTCAACATCAACTTAAAATATATTTTTATATAAATATATAACATATACACATATAAGGTAGGTGACACCCTACCCAACCCGCATGAGAATCCTAGTCGCACCTTATCCTATTCGCTGTGGATCAAATTAATAATGCTATCCGATCAAATTTAATCGGATTAGATACCCGCAGGTAAATGTACGTTGCCACCCTAATAGTAACTAGCAACCCTAATTATTTGTTACACCTTTTCAAAATTCCTAATGTGGAATTGGTTGTCCAATGGATCCAAGATGGTATGCAAGATTCAGTCAGTTGCAGGTCAAGATCGGATTCGACTGTGGGTTATTTTTGGTAATTTTCTTATTTTTGAAAATAATTTATAAAAATTAGTTTTTGAAAGATAAGTTTTTAAAAATTACAACATTATATTTAGTAAATTAAATTAAAAATAATTTTTACAAATAATAATAATTATATTTGATAAAATAATTTTAAAATTTTAAAAGATCACAATAAATTAAATATAAGAGTAAATTTGAATTTATTAATATCTAATATTATGCTAATTTTTTTAATTTTAATAAGTATAAATTTAATAATTTTAAAAAATGTCTCCTTTTGTATTTAAAAAAATACTCTTAACTTTTAAAAAGTGTAGATATAAGTATTTTTTTTTTATAAAATATATTTTTTGTTCTTATATTTTTATTTTTTTTAAATTATTTTTAATGTTTAATTTGATTTAATTTCGTCCTTAATATTCGAAATAATTTCAATTTTAGACTTATTGTCAATTTTTTGACCATCAACTGTTAGTTAACTTTTTCTTTTCCAATTTTATTTTTGATTATTTTTATCTTCATTAATTCAACCTTAATTTGAATCAAATTAATCACTAACAATAGTTTTAAATTTTTTTAAAAATATTAAGGACAAAAGATATATTTTATTATTTTTTTAAATTAAAAAAAAATTAAATCAATTTGCACTTCATATCACCGCCACATTAAAATTACCATGAATGATGATTAATTAAGCAAGTAATCACAGTTGCATGGGCTTTTATATATATATATAAAAGCCCAGAGCAATTTGGTTAAAAGTTGAATTTCGATTATGTTGATATATGCGCTGAAAAGTTTGAATAGGTAAAAATGGTAGACTTCAGATTGAACAAATCATGCAAGTGGCATTTTCACAAGCTTTTTACTGTTGATGTTCAGGATTAGTTTATTAGTTATACAAGTTTTTAAAAAGTGTGTTTTTGTTACAAGTTGTATTGTAAACCACCACCTATAAATTGGTAGTAATTATATGTTTATAAGGTGTATTGTTTTATAGGAGTTAAATGAACATGGTTTTAAGATTTGAGTGATGTTTTTCTATTTTTCATTTTATGAGTATTGGTGAATTTAAAATAATATGATAAGAGTTATGTTAGGTAATCAATGATTTTCTTAAATAATATGAATAATGGATTTTAAAATTGGCCAAATTCAAGTAAAACACACTACACTCTAAATTACTCACATAAATCTTAATATTAGAATAACCATCCATATACCTAATAAATTAAATATCCGATATATTTATTATTTATATTATTTAATATTTTCATTATCTATCATACTTTTTCATATAATAAATACAATAGAACTATATATGAATAAGTAATCCTGAGACTAATCATTTGTGAGTATGTAGTATACTTATACTTTTTATTTATCAATTCATAAAATGAAGCATTTGTACTTTTAGAAAAATATTTATCAACCCAAGTTTACATATGTCGTAGAGCCGGTTAAACATGTATTAAGCCTTCTTATTTAGTCTAGAACAATTGGTCCGATCGAACTTTCATAAAATAAAAAAAAAAAGTAAAAAATTTAGTTAATATGTATTTTTAGGACACATAATAAATTTATTATTAGTAAAAAATTTTAAATTTTTTAATAAATAAAAAATAAATATATTAAAAATTTAAATTTTTATATTTTAATAAAAAATTTTAATTAATAATCTTAGCAGGTATTTTTAGAACACAAGATAAATAAATAAAAAAATAAAAGGAGAATTCAACAAGGCCATTCATCCTTTAATATATTGTTTCCACACTTTCACATGCTTTTAACTTATTTACAAGAGAAATGGGGTTTCCCCATGAAATGAATGTTTGCTGGGCGCTGGAGCCATTATGGAGCACCTACATAAATGGTTGAGTTAAAGAGTGCATGATACTAGTGCAACTACCTCATCTCTCTCTTTGTACATTTTAGACACCAAAATCATAAGAAAGGTTCTTAATTAATTATGTTCATCCCCTCAAACCCTATCTCCACTTTCTATAGTATATTTTTGTTTTCTTTGTTATTGGGATGCTGAAATCTGAATAGCTTTTTCAAGTCCTGCAATAATTTTAGTAGGGAGCAATTTGGGTTCTTAATATGGAATCTATAAACCAAATAAAATAGAGGTCCCACAAAAGTTGGTTGGGAAGCTAAATTCTATAAATAATATCAACTGCCCAAAATAAAGGCTCTATTAATGTGAATCAATATAGGTCGCATTCTTACAACTTTGCAATCATAGCTTTTATCCATGATTTTATTCTTGCTATTGAATAAGTTGTTAAGAGTTTAATTGACACTAACATCTAATAAATAATACTATATATGTAGTTAAAAGTATATTTTTTTTACCATGCAGAGAAGGTAGAAATTATGATTTTTCCACGGTATTCTCGAATCCTAATTAATTTGTTGTGGTACTGAATTTTGTTTATTAAGAGTTTATCGTTGGTTAATGAATTATTGTATATATAAAGTGGAATTTAAAATCTTAACATTTAAATATATCAGTAAACTAACTATTAAATCAACTCAATTTGATTATGTATAAATTATAGTTTTCTATCATTATTTAAAAGAGTAAAGTATCGTTTTTGTTCCTCAACGTTTGGAGTAAGTCCCAAAATTTTTTCTAACATTTCAATCATCCTATTTAAGTCCTCAACGTTTCAAAATTGATGACTCAATGTTGTCCTGCCGTTAGGGATCCATTAACAGAATTGACGGTGGGACAAAATTGAGACGATTTTGAAACGTTAGAGATTTAAATAGGACGAAAACGTTAGGGACAAAAACGATACATAAAAATAAATTTTAATTTAATTTTATCTTTCAATAATATTAATTTTTTACTGTATATAGTATTCAATTATTTTTTAATTACATCTAAATAAATTACACTTAATCACATTACTTTTATTTTAAATAAATTTATTTTTTTATAATTTTAAAGAATTTTGATACATTAGAGACAAAAGGTATAATTTATATTTTATTGTATATATATATATATATTTTTTTTTCTGCAAGTTTACATACTAGTCATTCTACAAATATTTCATGATAACTAAAAATCTTTAAGAGTAAAATTATAAAAAAAATTATTTATTTAAAATAAAAGTAATATGATTAAGTGTAATTTACTTAGATGTGATTAAAAAATAATTGAATACTATGTATAGTAAAAAATTGATATTATTGAAGGATAAAATTAAAATTTATTTTTATGTATCATTTTTGTCTCGAACGTTTTCGTCCTATTTAAGTTCCTAATGTTTCAAAGTTGTCTCAATTTTGTCTCACCATCAACTCTGTTAACGGATCTCTAATGGCAGGACAACATTGAGTCAGTTTTGAAACGTTAGGGACTTAAATAGGACGATTAAAACGTTAGGAATAACTTTAAAACTTATCACAAACATAGAGGACAAAAACAATACTTTACTCTTATTTAAAAAGAAGAAAAAAATGGAATATAACTTTTACCTTGAGTAGAATTCACATTATTCAACCCTTTAACGATGAATTTATTTCTCAATAATTACATACATAAATGAATTATGATAGGACGCTAGAGAAATTCTAAATTACCAATATTTTTTTATTTTTATTTTATATTTAAACCAATACTAACCACGCTAATAGCTTAAATACATTTGTATTGCAAAAAAATCAAAAAATTAATTGGTTAGATTTTACTCTAATTACTTGAAATACGTTTAGAATTATATGTTTCTTTTATTGGTCGAGAATCGCCTCATGCGCCTTAGTTATTTTACTAATTCAGGACACACCAGAATTTTATTAACTGAAGTTGAATTATTAAATAGCATTATTTGTTTTCAAAGATTAGGATTGAGACCGAGAGATTAGGATTAGTATTGAATTTAGTGGTTAGAGACTGAAACTAAAATTTTAGTTTTGAGATATAAAATTTCAATCTTTTTTATTATGTTTGATTTATATCTCACAAAAATTAAGACAGAAACATAAAGACATGAACACTGATACAAATACACATATACAAAGAGACTATTAAAAAAAATTGTATTTAGCAATTATAATGACCAGAGCACAAATTATTTTAAAAATTCTATTTTATCCTTAACATATAAAAAATTCGTTAATTTTATCTTTGTCTTCTTCCATCAACCTATTTTTTTTCCAGAAAAAAAATTACAGAATCAAAACTAATTTATAATTACATCCTCATAATCTACTCAAACAGTAAAACAAGATTTCACATATATATACATGGAAGAAAAAATAAAATAAAATAAAAAAATGAGTAAAGAAAAGACAGATTTACACATTAGAAGAGAAAAGAATAAAGAAATGAAGCAGATCTACAAATCAAATAAGAAAAGAATAAAGAGATGGAATAAATTTGAAATTATAAACATCATTGGTGGCATAGGACCTTCTTTGCAAGATGGTGATGGTTGAGAGAGAGAAATTAGTTTTGGAGGAGGGATGTGAGGCAATAACAAAGGTGAAGAGAGAAAAAGTCTTTGTTTCTTTCTCTCTTTGTTTCTGGAGGAGGAAGGTTAGACAATTGCTGAGAAAAAGAGAGAAAGATGAGATTAATGGCATAAGAAAAGGTTAGACAATTGCTGAGAAAAAGAGAGAAAGATGAGATTAATGGCATAAGAAAAATTTTAAAAAGAGTAAAGTGGCAAATAAATTTTTGAGAATGTACATTTTGGACATATTAGCACCTAAAGAGAAAATGTACGAATAAACTTTTTTAAGATAATAAACATGAATAAATTAGTTTAAATTAAGATCTTCTATCATATTCATAGGGGATAATTTAAAGATAATATGTCTATTTTTACTATTTTAAAAAATTTTATTAGTATTTTTTTTAAGAACTAATCTATTCGAAATATAAATTTTTAGAGGTTTATTTGTCACTTTACTCTTTTAAAAAATATTAAGAATCAAATAGTCTAAAAATATAGTTTAATATGTGTTTCAAGTAAAAAATTTGTGTCCCATATTTTTGGAAAGAACATATTATATGTATTTTATGATACTCATATATAATTGTGTTTTTTTTCAATTTTGTATTTTAATAACCAAACAATAGATGTGTATAATTTATTTATGTTTATGTTTTGTTTTCGAAAACAATCGTTACCTTCAATATTTTTAAAAAGTAGAGACATATAAATTAAAATTTTTAAGACAAAAACTAAAATTTTAATATAATACTAAGACATATTTTAATTCAATATATTTTAAATTAAATAAAATACAAAAACTTAATTTAATCTTTATTTTTTAATTTCTATTTTTTAGTCCTAATCGCAACCTCCTTCTTAAACGTAACTTTATAGCTGTCATTCTTGCGGGGAATTTTTTGTTCTTATCATATTGATCATTCTCTTTTCATACTAAAAGAATTAGGTGAATTATAGTGTACAGATTTTAAGTTTACAGATATTCCCCTAACATAACTCTTCTTGCAACAAGTGTATTATTTTGTCTTTATGTTGGGGAAGCAATTTGGCCAGCTGCGGTGACTTAGGTGACTTAAAAAGTTGGTGGCTTGGCTTGGTTAGGCATAATAAAGGAAAAGTTATTTATGTTGCATTGGACTTTTTTTTTTTTTGTATATGAATTGGTTCTTGACTCTCTTGATTTTTTTTTCTCCTTAATGGCTCCTGCAAGAAAAATAAAAAAAGAATTTTAAATTTTTAATACCAATAATAAAATTAATTAGTTAAGATAAAAAAATATTAATTAGCTAAAATATGAATTTAATTTTAATTGATATAATTATTTTTTACAAAAATTATGCCATATGTGTTTTTTAATTGATGGAGAAAATTAATAACTAATTCTATATAATATATATCAAAGAGAGCTTTTTTTTTGTATAATCCAAAAATGAAAAAGAATTACATGACTTTCTTTAATTCATTTGTAAATTAATATTCTATGAGAATTTTTGAGAATTAGCAACTTTTAGTAGTTTTGGTCATTATTTAGCCAGCATAAATATTAAATTATTTTTAAAAAATTAATTTTATTAATTTATGTATGCAAATTCTAAAAAATATAGGTACAAATTGTATTGATTTATGTGTATAAAACTCTAGTAAATATAAATACAAATTATATGCTTTTGTTTACAAAACGTCTGTAAATATAGATATAAATTATTGTTAACAAAAAATAATAATATTCGCTAGCGACTATGTAACATTGCTCATATTCTAATTCAACTTACAATTTTTCTATCCATAATTCTCTATCCATTTTAATTACTTGCAAATTTATTTATTCATATATTTATAATATGTCATATATATTATTCAAATTATATATATATATAATACTTAAAATTGTTTCTAAATTATAATAGTATTTAATTTATATACTTGATACATGTATTAAAATGACTAAAAAAAAAATACAAACAAAGAAAAATTTTATAAGAAGAGTCTAATTATGCAATGTTTATATATAAATAGTCCTTGAGTTTGATTGTGGTGAAATTGACTTGATTTTTTTTTAATTTGTAATTAAGTAAAATAATTACATGAGTGAAAAAATTGGAAAGTTATGTATTTATAATGTACATTGTCTTTGATTCTTAGACCAAAAAGCACAATTCAACTCCCTTATAATATTTTTTAGTCGTATGTAAATTAATTAAAAAATTAAAATTTAAATCAAATTCAAAATTCTAATCTCTATTACAATTACAAAACTTTAATCCTGAAAATAGTTACTTTAGAATATAAAAAATTAAATATGAAGACAACTCATTTTAAATCAATACTTTGTTATTGATTTTATTTAATTAATAAATACTAAATACTAGTAATATGCACAATTTAGATATTGTGACAATAATTAACACAAACAATTTAAAATTAGTTAAAGAGAACGCTTTTTAAAAATTATGAAAAAGGAAAATGTACATTTTATAAATAAAAAAAAATATTATTTTAGTATCTTTTAGAGAAAGAGGATAAAATTTTCTCTTAAATTTTATCAACAATAATATATAGTTATAGATAAGTTTGGATTAATATTATGACTAATTTATTACTAATATATTTATTTCACTTTTAATGGTAGAAGATTGTTTCTAACTATAAATTAAAGACTCTTTTTTTGACAGAAACATTATATGTTCATTGTCAAGTTGATATAAAATTAGTTTTTTAAGTTATTAAAACGCTTATTTAATACTAATTGAATGTGTAAAAGTATTAGAGCCTCATCTATTCTTAATATATAAAAGTAGATACATAAGCATGCACCATATTACTTTTGAGATATTTCTTTCCTCCTACTAATGTCATGTCAGCAATATTGCTTACTTGGCACAACTTTAGAATCAACCACTCAATTCTTGTCAAATCAACTATTATTTCTAAATCAGCAAAAAAATAAAATATACAAATAAAAAACTAAAAAATAGAATCCAATAAATTTGTAACCTACAAATACATTAAATTCATATTCCTATATTTATTATATCTTTACCGTTATAAACAATACAATAAATTTATAACCGCAACAATTAATTTATTAATTTTTATAAATAACTCACTAAAAGTAATAAACATTTATATTACAAATATCATAATAATATTATTAATCATAATAAATTTTACGTTATAAGTATTTAAATTCTATACCATTTAAACTACATATATAAGTCTCTTATCAATGTATGTTCCTTCACATAACATTAAATTTAGCACAAAAAAATTATTTTCAAACTGTACATCTCAAACTTACTCAATAGAGCATCATTCTTTCGGAGCAGAACGATTAAAAATCGAATAACTATCTAAGATCCAATGGCCATGCAGTGAGAATCTGATGATCAGGTATGACAAAAAAATCACAAAATGCATCATACATTCATACTTACTCAAATACTATATACCTAATAATAATATAAATTGAATATTAGAATGGGAAAAGATCTTCACAATTTTAGCAACTATAAATGAAATTGATGACAAATTAGGATGGAACTATGTTAAATATAAAAAGTGTCAGAAGAAAGCATATAAAAAAAAGAAACAACTACATTTGTGGCACATGTAATCAAACACCACAATATCTAATAATAAGGTAACTCTATATACTTTTCATAATCTCATCTATCAAATTATTAGTTGCTAACCCAATACTTATTTTAGGTTCAGAATTCAATTAAAGGTTTCAGATCAAAGTGTTACAACAACTTTTGTACTAATTGATGGCGACACAAAAAACTTATTGGGCACAACTGCTTCAAATCTAATGACATTTTAGAAAAATAATGACATTGAAACACTACCCCATCAAGAGATTAAGGAGAAAGAAAACCATACAAATTCAAGACACATCTTCGAAAGAAGAACATACATACAAAGATGGAACCAAATAACATAATAGAAAGTGCATCAAACTCAACAATTCATAAAGAACATATCTTCACAAGAACCTACTACAAAAAGAAGAAAGCAGCAACTCTAACAAAAAAAAAAAAGAGGACTAGCGCCACATAAGATGACTTAGTCCATCAACTAAAACAAATACAAAAATCAAACCACCAAATAAAAATGTCACTTTGTACAATTCTAACATCCAAATCTTTTGTACTACAAATTATTTAAAATAAAACACCTTTTTTAATTTAACTTCAATTTATACATATTTAATTTATTTTTACAAAACATAACAATTTTTAATATTTATTATATACTATTATTAATTTACCGTCCCGCGCATCGCATGGGTCTCTTTCTAGTTGATAGTTAAATACTAATCAAATTAATCTATAGATAACGTAAAAATGATCCCAAATTTAAAAGAATATTTTTCTTTTGTATTCGAATAGTAATGTTGTTGTTATTATTGTTATTGTTGATGTTGAAAGATTAAGTTGCAATGAAAGATATTATTGTTATTATTTTTAATGACCTAATATGGATTGGTGACCGAATTTTTAATTCAATCAACTAAGTCAAATTGAATTTACCAATTCGACTAACAAGATGAAACTGAATTTAATAACTATGCTAAAAACAATTTTTACTAATTTTTTTATCTAAGAACTTAATTTCATTAAACAAAAATATGAGGGGCATCTTGGTTTTTGGAAAATGTAATTTTTTTTCCTTTTTGATAAACAGAAAAAAGCAATTGCACATTAGGATAGATTTTTTTTAAAAAAATTAAATATTAAAAAAGTTTTTGCTTTTACTTTTTTAAAAAAGAAAAGTATTATTGAGTTAAAAAATTAAATTATTAATTTTTTAATAAAAATATATTTTTTAAATATCTAAACATATTTAAAATTTTATAAAAATACTTTATTTTTGAAAAAAAAAATACTTTTTCACTAAAAACAATCAATCAGAATAAATACTAACTATCAGTTACATAATAACTTTAGCATCACAACAATACACAACGAATTCAAATTATAACGGTTTGAAATTTTTTTTACCTTTGCTATACCGCTTACTTATTTAAAATTTTAATTAGAGTATTCCTATATAACAGTAAATACTTTATAGTTTAAGAATTTTTTTGTCATTTATAATAACATAAATTTTTTTATCATATTTTATGTAATTGAAATTTATTTATTTTATACAACTGTTAAATAGATTCTAAAATTTTTATTTATGTTTTGAAATAAATTTTTATTCTAATGTTTTTAATTATTTTACCAAATTTATAATTATAAAAATAAAAATGTAAAAACTAATTTCTGAAGATTAAAAATAATAAAAATGTGGTTGGAGAATAGGATCACATACTCTGGCTCTTCTTAGGTTTAATATTAAGTTTTTTTTTCCTTTCTGGTTTAATATTAATTTTCATCTAATACTATTCTAGTAAACTAATAACCTCTATAGAACAGTTTTCATATACTAATAACAACAAATATAATAAAAAACTTCAAAAACCAAAGCATTCTCCAAAGATAAAAAAAAGCCTATTAATGATGATCCAAACTTACTAATGGCTCACCTATTTGCGTGGCTCCCTCAAGCTGAATATGATCTATCAAGCTGCTCTCTCAAAAGAGACAAAAAACCACGTGTCATAAAGCAGTTTAACTAAAAGGAATATCTGTATATCTGTACAGATTTAAATTTGTACCGGAGAGAAACCCAAAGAATTATAGTCTTCTAGTATTTGTTAGGATATTATATAAAAATTAAATTCTACTACGAAATACGTGTCTTATAACTTAAGTAGTATCTTAGCTTTGTTTTTCCCTCTACAATACGAATAGAGAATGTTCTAATTGCAATATGGGGCTGGAGATTTAGTAGCACTTTGCTCACAAAACAACAAGAGCTACCAACTTATTACCATGTACTCTATTAGACATACATACATACATATAATATGCCATATGGTCTTTTTAATATACATGCGGGTATGAAAGTCAAGCGGCAGGGTCAGGAAATAGAGGAAAACCATGCATAAAGAAACAAATTTATTAGTCCAATTAAACATCATCAAATGAAACAAAAGTATATAACTACTACAACTCGTGAAAGCTGGATTATTATTATTATTATTAAGTCAGAAAGGAATGGATCCAGTGTTTGACCATGACGTTTTTGAATTTAACACGTTTATTATATATATATATATATATATATATATATATATATATATAGAGAGAGAGAGAGAGAGGGGGAGAGGGGGGGGGGGGGGGGGGAGGGTTTAATGTATATAACCCCATATTATATATACGCGTCTGTGTGTGTTGATGTTACAGTTCATTATGTCTTTCCAACAACTCTCTTTGTACAATTACATAAATCATACCTTTCATATAAATAATTCGAGGCAGTCCAAGAAATGCACCTATATGATGATGAATAAAAATTAGATACACATTAGAGGCTCAATACTTTTTAATTAATATTTAGTCGATATTTTAATTTTTTATTAGAATTTAAAAATTAATTTGAGTTAATTGAATAATTTATTTATTTAAGTAAGAATCATATATATGTAATAATTTATTAGTGGTAAGTAATAATTTATTGACCAGCAGTATCAACTTTTAAATAAAATTTTAATTCGTAACAAATTAATATTTGATTTACTGAATTAAAAGATATTATAAAAAATAAAAAATATTATTAAAATTTAAAATAAAAATTTAAAAATTAAATTTTAGTATTTAAAATATTAACTAAATATTAAACAAAAATAATAAACTTTATTAATCACTTACGACTGCTTTAAAAATTATATACAAAGCATTTGTTTTAACAATACCGTTACGAATTAATAAAACCATGTGAGTGATGTGACTTAGCTAGGTCCTAGTTTATTATAAGCAGCACCGTATAACAAACATAAATAAATTAATAGACAAAAATGATAAATAAAATTAGTTGCTCACCATATGTGTATATGTACATGCTGGTGGCGGGTGTAAAACCTAATAATCACTTATTAACTGATTTGGATGAGTTGAATAGTCGACTTATTTGTTCGTATAAATAATTATTGGAAGTTTGAATTCAACTTTTAAATAAGATTCAGATTTATAAGATTATAACAAATTAATTTTTAACCTGTTGTTAGACTAAAATATATTCTAAACCAAAAAAAAATTTTAACTTCTAACTTCCAACTTTTAACTTCTAACTAATAATAAGATATATTGGAGGATGAAGACTTTATTTCTGTTTGAAGATTATTTTGTCAGAAATTTTTTTTAATAAAAAAAGCAAAATTGTATTTATCCTTTATTATTTAATTATTTTTTTATTTATACATTTTATGTAAAGATCACTTTTCAAAAGAATAGTAAGAGATCCAACCCAATAATGAGTGTTATTATGTAATTGGGTTCGAGAGCAATCCGTCTTCAAAATCATTTTTTACTTATTATCTGTGAGTTGGAAATGAAGGAAGTTCGAACTTAAAAGATTTTTCGTTGCAAATTTTGACATTCGAAGCTAGTCCAAATTAAATTAGATTAATGTACCATGTGTGATGATTATCAACATTATAGTGGAAGCAACCAAGTTTAGATTCAACATCTTTAAAAAGTTGAAGAACTTGATTGAGGAAAGCAATGGTTTTGGTTATGTATGCAAGTTATTAAAATTTGTGTGTATTAGTTGGAGTGTGTGTTCACATACATATGTCATGAATAATTTTGCCAATTTATTTATGTTCTGAATCTAATTTTTGGGTTTTTTTTTTATCAGAGCAGCCACGATTTGATTATCCGGGTCTGAGTTATTACTGCGACCCAGACTGGTTAGATAATTACGAACTCCTAATCAATATTCAAATTCAAATACTTTTCTTATTTTAGCCAACAAGATAAGATAAGATAACAACTTCAAACTATATAAAAGGGGTCAAGGACTCCCTCAAGTACGTTACACATTCCTAACCCTCACCTGCACCTCTCAGATCTATTCTGACTTGAGCGTCAGAGTGTCTTTGCAAGTACCACCATTGGTCGCTCTAGAAGTCCAATTTTGTCACCATCAAAGACCGGCGAGTCTCCGATCCTATTCAAAACCCGTACCAGTGACGTTTTGTACATTGGTGTCATCTGTGGGATTCGCCAAGTCTTGGCAGCATGATAGAGTAATTCGAAGGGCAGTCTTCAAGCCATCACCATGAGCCAAACCCACCAAACCCAATGCACGAACCACATAATGACATTCGCCCACCAACCTGCAGGAGGAAAATTAGCGACGTACAAGTCCAGCCAACCCTCGGCAGGCAACAACTGCGAGAAGATGACCACCAATCTGGCAAGGCCAGAGCAACCGACGACCTGGGAGAAAAGGCGATTCGAATAATTCAAGAACTCTATCAAAGGCTACAAACTTTAGAAGGCCGAGTGTCTTCCAAAGAGTGATACCAGCTGAAGTATGTGAGCTAAGCAACCTCCAGGAGCTTGTCGCGAAAGAGAGATTGTAAACCCCAGGTAATTAATAAATAATTAGCTAATAAATTAATTATTATTTAAAGAAATTAAAAAATTAAATCTTATAATGTAATGAAGTAGAAATAATTAAAATATGAATTTTAACACTAATTTTAAAAGTTTTGGCCCAAAATCGGGCAAACGGCCAAACTGGTTGGACCGGGCCCAAGGCCCATTATATAAAAACCGAAAACATGCATATTCTTCCCCAAATCACATTAAATCACACTGAAGGGAAGGAGCACAAGAAGAGAAATCTCTAACCTCTTCCAAATTTTATTTCCACGTAACTTTCAATTTGGAGCTCTGATTGACAAGCCTTCAACGGTCACGCATTCGTCTAGGAATTCTCTACAAAATCTATCGAACAATTTGGTAAGAAATTTGAGATTTCATGCCTAGTTCTCCCCTTTCCAGTTTCGAAATCTTAGGTTTTTGGTATTGAAAAATTGAATGATTTTGTAGGTGAACTCTAGCAGCAGGTAATCACTGGATTTTTGCCTGTTTGACTCGTGGATAAGGTGAGAAATCTCTAACCCTTGTGAAATTGTTAAATTAGCAAACCCCATATTGATTTTAGTAATGTTTTTGTGGAATTAGATTGTATATATGTGAATTAGAACCAAATTGATGAAGTTAGAAGCTTGAGTTTGAGCTTAGAGGTTGGGTTTTCTGATTGGTGTACATTTGGGACCTTGAGCGTTGTTGAAACAGACATAATTAAGGTGCTTCGACATTAGGGAGAAATTAGCCAAGGTATGATTTGGGTTTCTCGTAGATAATATATAATGTTGCGTGAAAACTTAGGTTAGATGACCATAGGTTAAGCTTGAATGTATTGAATTGTTGAACTTGATGGATTATATTACCTATGAGTGTGATGAGTAGTGTGGGTAAAGTGTATATATAAAGTTGATGCATGATATGTATGATGGAGTTAATGTGTGTGTGTGTGTGTGTGTGTGTGTGATGGAGTTAATGCGTGCGTGCGTGCGTGCGTGTGTTAATTATATGAAAAATTATTGATAATAATGATGTAATGTGAGTCTTGATGATGGTTGGTGAGGTTGTGATGCAGAACGTGTATGATGATGAGAATTATGAGTTTGAGCAATGAATGTGGAGATGTGATGCTATGAATTATTAATGAATTGTGTTGTTGTTGGCTATTTATTGTGGGGAGAAAATTAATAAAATTGAGTATTGGGAGGTTGTGGAAGGAATGAAATAGTTAGGGAATTGTTTTAAGTGTATTTAAACTTGTTTTAATGTGTGAACTTTGGTTTTGAACTCTTTTGATAAAAATAGATTTTTAACGAATTTCGGTGGATCATAACTTAAGACTCGAATTTTGGATTTGAATGAAATTTATTTCAAATTAAAGATAATCTCAAGAGTTTCAAAACAATTTAAAGTTTGTAAAAATCGAAGTTTTGTAAATAAATTTATGAACGTCGAAAGTTAGGTGTATAAAACTGATTTTTAATAACTTAATAGCTTTTGGAACAAAAGGGAGTGTCGCGTATGCGACTTGCACGCGTGATGCGAGCTATGCTCACTGTTTTGCAATCTCGCGTACGCGGGGTAAGGCCCGTGTACACGAAACCCAACTTTGAAAATTCGCGTACGCGAGAGTACACACGCGACGCGAGCACTCCCCCTGTTTTGAAACTCCGCGTATGCGAACATAGTCTCGAGTACACAAGCCCCCTGTTTTAGCCAAAAATGAGATTTTTAAATGTTAAATTCAATCCTCTAGCTTTCTAAACCTCTGTAGCTACCCTCTATGGTCCGATACCTAGTCTTTAAGTTTAGAAAATAGAGTGAACCCATGGAGGAGGGTTGTGAAGTGGAGGAATTGAATTGAGAAGGGTGAATAAGGTGATATATAATTTGAATGATGAAATGGTTTGATATGAAATATTTGAGAAAGTGCAAAAATGTATGAATTTATGAGAAACAAATGAGACATAATTAATGGAAATGATGATATTAATGAGTTGGATGTGGGGAAGGCGGTAGGGCGCTAATCCCTCGATCTTTTTCCCCCGAATTCTCTGTGATTGTGATGTGTTGGATGTGGGGAAGGTGGTAGGGCACTAATCCCTCGATTTATTCCCCCACATTCCTTGTGATTGTGTTGTATGGGATGTGAGGAAGGTGGTATGGTACTAATCTCCCAACATTTTCTCTCATATTCTCTCTCTCTCTCTCTCTCTGTCTGCAAGGTGGTAGAGCATTAATCCCTCGATCGGTATGGCACTGCCTCACTAGGGGAAGGTGGTAGGGCACTAATCCCCCGATGTTATGCCTCCTGGAGATGCACAGATGAGAGACAGCATCCGGGTTAGCTACTGGAATGTCTCGAGTTTTGGCAGTATAATTGACATGTGAGCTCACGGCCAGTAGAAAAGGCATACATCATATGCATTTGTTTGTCTTGTTTGAGTTTGCATTACTTGGGTTTGCCTATTTGAATATCTATGCTTATTTGCTATATGTTCTACTGGCCGTAACTGTATTCTATCTGTGTTTTCTTTGTTTGCATTGTATGTCTGTGCAACTGAGAGGTTCCTTGTCTGGCGGAGGAGTGATGATGGCAGTTCCACCGGTATTTTGGAGGATTGGAGGAAAGTGAGAATTGAGGGGTTAAGTTAGGATTGGATTAGAACCTAAATGCCTTAGATAACCTACCTTGTTCATGATTTTAAATTATAACTCTAAGTTTTAAATTTGAGTGTTGGAGTTCTAGGATTGCCTCTGGCTTTATCGGGATCTTATATATTATTTATGTGGGCACCATTACCATGCTGAGAACTCCCGGTTCTCACCCTATACATATACTGTTGTTTTCAGATGCAGGACGCGAGGCACCACACTAAGCATTCTAGAGACTCTGTGGAAGCGAAGAACTCTTGGGAGTTAGTGTTGTAATTTGTTTATGTTTATATATGTATATAGATTTTCCACCTTGTATATGTTGTGTTTGTCCCTCTTAGAGGTTCACTGGGAGAAACAGGTTGTCGATTTTCTGTTTTTGGGAATATATATATATATATATATATATATATATATATATATATATATATATATATATATATATATATATATATAGTATGTATGTATTAGGGGTGTTTGCGGTGCGATTTGGTTCGGTCTTTTAAAGAAAAGTCATCCGATCCAATCGGTTTGGTTCGGTTTTTTTATCGAGACTATCCGAACCAAACCAAACCAATTGAAATTGGTTTGGTTTGGTTCAGTTTGTTCGATTTTACAATCAATTCAAACAATAACCACATACTATTTCACAAAGTGATAACATTGAAATTATAGAATACAAGTACACCATAACTAACAAAAGTCTTGATTCAATAAAATTCAACGACAAAAGAAATTAAAATACGACAATTAAAGAAGTTTAAAGGTTCAATAGTCAACACAACAAAAATAAAAACAAATTTCTAGCAACAGATAGCCACGTCTTGGTGTCCTCCCCAACAAAACAATGAAACTTCTTTAAGCAAACCTACCTGAAATGAAAAGACAGTTACATAATAAAAACAATAATAATTGAAAAAAGCACTTGATCATGTCACAGGTGAATCTTCACCATCATCTCTTAGGATCCATTCTAGGGACTACCTTATCAAACAATGTTAAAATTCTACCATTGACATGTCTAATACTCCAATCAGAAAGGGTCTACACACATAGACCACTACAACCTTTTTTTAAAGTGAACTTGATTTTATGATTAATTTGAAGAATTATTTCAAAAACAAGATTATAACATTAACCATTTTACTTGTCAACCTAAAATTTACTTAACAGACTTACGATCAAGATCTATGGAAAGCACATTCGAAACTATGCTGTTAGATTGAGATAAGTTTAAGTAAATAGTTACCATGAATGGCAAGATCTATAGAAAGCACATTCGATGCAAGACCACCATGAATAGTTCCAGGCTCAGATGCCAAGGGGTTTGTTGCTCCAATCAACTTTCGGCCAGTTGCAACAACACCTTTACCTTTTCAGACCATGGCAACAATAGAACCAGAGATAATATATTAGACCAATCCATTAAAGAAAGGCTTTGTAATTACTAGCAATTTTTGGAGTTTCTAAGCTAAATTGTTAGCACATATGTTAAGTAGTAACAAAAAAAAAAGAAGTTACCTTTCAAGTAAAATCCCTTCTTCTCAAATTTGCTAATAATCTCCCCAACCTGAAACAGAAAGTAGTTTTTTTTTTCAAATATTATAAGGGGAAAAAAGAACAACATTGACCTATTTTTCAAAATAGCTACCTTCATCAACCTAATTGCTAACAATTTCAAAGAATCAGTAATGAACAAATAATTAAAAAATCAGTAATGAACAATAAACAACAACCAACAATCAACAATGAACAATGAATAACAATCAACCATGAACGATGAACAACAATAGTAATTACTAGCAATTTCAAAAAATAACAACAAAATAATGAACAACAATCAGCAATGAACAATAATCAACAATCAAACAACAAATATATAGAACAATGAAACTGAAATTATTGATTTATTGATTAACAAGTTAACAACAACCAGCAGCAATCCATCAATGATTATTGATTTATTGAACAGAAATTAGTCAAATTACTTAAATACATACCTGACTCAGAGGCTCGGGCTCCATATCTCAGTTGAATCGGCGGCTGGGTGGCTCGGTGGTTGGTTCTGTGCTGTCCTGTATTATGGGTTAAGTTAAAACGCTGCTGGCTGGTGCTATGCTGGGTGGCTCGGTGGGAAGAAGGCTTCGGTGGTCGGCGGCTTGGCGCTGCTAGGAAGAATGTTGCTGGGTCAGTGCTCATTGGCGTTACTGGAAAGAACGCTGTTGGGTCGGTGCTCGCTGGGAGGAAGGCTTCGGTGTTGGTGGTAGTGGGAATTGGGAAGAATAAAAGGCTTCGAGAAGAGCCTGAGAGCAGCATAGAACGAGACTGAGAGAAGAGAGGGAGAGAAGCTAGGTTTACGTTTGGGGGTGAGGGCGTTAGGTGACTTAGGTCACGAGTGAGGACTGAGGACACAGGAGTCACGTTTGGGGTCTTTTGGGGGTGGGTGGGTTGGTTTTTTTAGGGTTTTTTCATATGCCGGTTCGGTTCGGTTCGGTTAGGGTTTTCATTGTCAGAACCGAAAACCGAACCGAACCACAATAAAAACAACAAAATTTATTTTTATTTTTTTTATTTTCGGTTTTTGGTTTGTTCGGTTTTTGGTTTATTCGGTTTGATTGATCGGTTTAGATCGGTCCAAATCGGTTTTGAATACCCCTAGTATGTATATTCTTCGGCAGGCCTTAGCTTCCCAGGTCAAGTCTGGGGCTTGATATCCGTATCTTTTGAAATTCTGTTCTATATATATGTATAAGCTTATCCTTTCTCTCAATCTTTATATCCGTATAACGTTATCCATACGAGTGTGACGTGGGTTTCTATTACGTTTTTGCTTAGCTCATTTTTCAAGACTCCTAGTTACAACTTTCTTCAATTATATATATATATATATATATATATATATATATATATATATATATATATATATATATATATATATATATTACTTTTAGAGGTCGTAGTGCCTTGCCACTTCTGATTTACGTCATAGGTGTAAAGCTCTGTGTGATAGGGTGTTACAGATATCACCCGACTGACACCACGGCAAACGCCATAATTGTAGCGTTTCCCGGGAGCACAAATGCCGGTGCAACGACGACAAATGCACCGAAGAGATTCTAAATGAGGATGGAGTGAACTTGTGATAATGGGAGCCACCCCGTTCACTGAGAGAATCCTCAACACCAAACTATCGAAAGGGTTCGACAAGCCGACCGACATGAAGTACGATGGGATAAAGGACCCACAAGAGCACCTCACGGCCTTCGAGGGTAGGATGAACTTAGAAGGAGCTTCCGACCCAGTTTGATATCGAGCTTTTCCGGTAACCATAGCCGACCCCACAATCAAGTGGTTCAATGCTCTTCCGAACGACTCATTAGCCAGTTTTGACAATGTCTCTAGGAAATTCATGGCGCAATTCACCACCAGGATCACAAAGGCAAAGCATCCGATTAGTCTGCTCGGAGTCACGCAATGACAAGACAAACCCATAAGGAAATACCTCAACAAGTTCAACGACGAGTGCCTAACGGTCGACGGGATCACGAACTCTGTGGCTAGTCTTTGCCTGACCAATGGGCTCATGAATGAAGATTTCCGTAAGCACCTCACTACTAAACCAGTTTGGACTATGCATGAAATCTAGAACATTGCAAGGGAGTACATAAATGATGAAGAGATAAGACAAGTCGTGACTGCGAATTAATGGCTGCACGGCAACACGACACCTCGAGGTAACCCACCGCCCAAAGATAACCCAAGGGGTACTTCAAATCCACCGTCCCCAACCGGCTGCTTAGGGTGGGGAAGTTCACGAACTACATCCCTACCGACCTCAATCACAGAGATTTATCACCCTATAGCAGAGCGAGGTATCTTCCTGAAAGCCCTACAGTTGAAAGAACGGAACAAAAGCCTATACTACGACTATCACAGAAGATACAAACACAAGACTCAAGACTGCTTCGACCTAAAAGACGCCCTTGATAACGAGAAAATTGTCGTGTCGGTATAGAATTTCACACAAAATGAATTCTCGTTGCAAGTATAGTTCTACACCAACAAACAATCCTCCCAATAAAAAATTTTGGTTGTCACAAGTAACAAACCCCAAATAAGAATTAACCGAAGTATTTAAACTCCGGGTCGTCTCACGAAGATTGCAATGAAGTGGTCAATTATTGGCTATGAGAATGCAAGGGGCGTTTGATTAATAAGAGGGCAAGAAATTAAATGAGCAAGAATTTAAATGACAAAACGCGTAAATCAAGCAAGTAATTAAAGGAAGCAAGATAAAGGACTCTTGGCTAAGACTTAGGTAATTGAGATCACTATCCTTGTCAACAATTCAATTATTGATAATTATGAGGAACCGAGCTCATTAGGTCTACTCACTAAAGCCTTAAGTACGTAATGTCTACTCCTAGGCTTGGAGTACGTCAAATGGCTTGATCAACATCAATCCATAAGTCCCAACCTAGCTAATAATTAACTTAGTAGTAGGCTAGAGTAAATGGTTATCAAATTGATCTCCAAGGGTTCTAGAATTACCAATTCAATGAAGCCCAAGGACTCAAGATCACTCAATCCCCTTAGCCTAGGCCAAGGGTCAAGAGAACTACTCAAAAACTATAGGAAGCATTATATCAAACACCTAATGTGCAAAAAAAATAAACATCACAAAATGCTAAAATTAAGGAAACCCATAACTATCATAAGCGAGAAATCAATAATAGCAAGCAAGATCAACATAAAAGAAACATAGAAACATGAAATTGCATCAAAAGAAAATTAGATCTAACAATGTTCATCAACATACAAGAGAGCAAAATGAGAAATTAACATTGCAACTAAGGAAATCAAGACGTAGAATTGAGAAATTGTAAAAGAAACAAGATGAAATCAAGTAATTAATTCAAGATCCTAGACAATTTAACCTAATCCTAACCTAATTCTAGAGAGAAGAGGGAGCTTCTCTCTCTAGAAAACTAACTAAAGGTTCATGTTGACTAACTAATTGCTCCCCCTTTGCTTGGACTTCAATTCTACATGAAATACACTCAGAAACAAGTTGGATTTGGGCCTGGGCAGCTCAGAAATCGCCCCCAGTATTTTGACTTTAAGTGAGTCACGTGCTAGTATCGGCGCGTACGCGCCATGTGCGCGTGCGCGTCGATTGGCTATTTCTTCACCCGTGCATACGTGGCATGTACGCGTGCATGTCTCTTACGTGAAATTACTTCTGCGCGTGCGCGTTGATGAGCGGATAATTTATACCTTTTTTGGCATTGTTTTTACATAGTTTTTAGTATGTTTTAGTTACTTTTTATTATATTTTTATTAGTTTTTATTCAAAAATCACATTTCTGGACTTTACTAAGAGTTTGTGTATTTTTCTGTGATTTCAGGTATTTTCTGGCTGAAATTGAGGGACTTGAGCAAAAATCTGATTCAGAGGCTAAAAAAGGACTGCAGATGCTGTTGGATTCTGACCCTACTGCATTCGAAATGGATTTTCTTGAGCTACAGAAGCCCAATTGGTGCGCTCTCAATTGCGTTGAAAAGTAGACATCCTGGGCTTTCCAGAAATATATAATAGTTTATACTTTGCCCGATATTTGATGGCCCAAACTGGCGTTCAAAGTCAGCCTAAAACATCTTAGCGTAAAACCCCCAAACTGGCACCAGAATTGGAGTTAAACGCCCAAACTGGCACCAAAGCTGGCGTTTAACTCCAGGAACAGCCTATGCACGTGTAAAGCTCAATGCTTAGCCCAAGCACACACCGACATATGATTAGCCGTGCGGTGACAGCACATATGGATTTGTTTTCATCCGAGAGAATCATACAGCTTACAATGGAAGGAGGTAACGCATGGTTGGAAGAAGGCAGTAGGAAAGCAGAAGTTCAGAAGCAACAAAGCATCTTCAAACGCTTATCTGAAATTCCCACCAATGAATTACATAAGTATCTCTATTTTATTTTTTGTTTTATTTATATTTTAATTATCAAAACCTTATAACCATTTGAATCCGCCTGACTGAGATTTACAAGGATGACCATAGCTTGCTTCAAGCCGACAATCTCCGTGGGATCGACTCTTACTCACGTAAGGTTTATTACTTTGATGACCCAGTGCAATTGCTGGTCAGTTACACGGAATTGTGAAGAAGTCTTGAAATCACGTTCTCCCACACTAAGTTTTTGGCGCTATAGCCAGGTAATGAATAATCACAATTTTGCGTACCAAGTTTTTGGCGCCGTTGCCGGGGATTGTTCGAGTTTGGACAACTGACGGTTCATCTTGTTGCTCAGATTAGATAATTTTATTTTATTTTTATTCTCGAAAAAAATTCAAAAAAAAATATTTTATTTTGTTTTTCAGAATTTTTAAGAATGATTTCTAAAGTTTCATCATGATCTATTGAAGTCTGGCTGGTTGTCAAGCCATGTCTAAATTCTTTTGGATCGAGGCTTCCACTTATCATTGCAAGAGCTTTTTGATTCCCATCAATATGGCTGTTGTATGTAATGCTCTGCTAAAGCTTGGCTGGCCATTGGCCATGTCTAATCTTTTGGACCGAAGCTTTTACATAAAGCTTGGCTGGCTATTAAGCCATGTCTAAATTTTTGGACCGAAGCTTTAGACTAACATTGCATGATTCCTGGAATTCTTATTAAAAATTTTGTATCTTTTTATTTTCTTTTTCCAAATTAATTTTTGAAAAAAAAAATAAAATCATAAAAACTAAAAAAAATTTTGTGTTTCTTGTTTGAGTCTAGTGTCAAATTTTAAGTTTGGTGTAAATTCTATGTTCTAACTTTTCTTAAAAAAATTTTCAAAAATTCATGCATTGAGTTTTGTTCTTCATGATCTTCAAGTTGTTCTTGATGAATTTCTTTGTTTGATCTTTAAATTTTTCTTGTTTTGTGTCTTTTCTTGTTTTTCATATGCATTCTTGAACTATTAGTGTCTAAAGTTTAAAAATTTCTAAGTTTGGTGTCTTGCATGTTTCTCTTTTCTTAAAAACATTTTTCAAAAATATGTTCTTGATGTTCATCATGATCTTCAAAGTGTTCTTGGTGTTCATCTTGACATTCAAAGTGTTCTTGCATATTTTTCTTGTTTTGATTAATAATTTTTATGTTTTGCATCATTTAGTTGTTTTTCTCTCTCCTCATTAAAATTCAAAAAAAAAAAAATATATCTTTCCCTTATTCTTCTCATAACTTTCGAAATTTTGATTGATTTAGTCAAAAGGTTTTAAAATTTAATTTTTTCTTATGAGTCAAGTCAAAATTTCAAATTAAAAATTCTATCTTTTTCAAAACTTTTTCAAAAATCAAATCTTTTTCATTTTTTTTTCGAAAATTTTCAAAAATTAATTTTCAAAATCTTTTTCTTATTTTTATTTCATATTTTCGAATTAATGCTAACAATTAATGTTTAGATTAAAAAATTTTCAAGTTGCTACTTGCCTATTAAGAAAGGATCAATCTTTAAATTCTAAAATCATATCTCTTAGTTTTTTATTAGTCAAGTAATTAACTTTAATTTCAAAAATCAAATCTTTTTAATTTTCTTTTCAAATATTTTTCAAAATAAATTTCAATCATATCTTTTTCAAAACTTAATTTCAAAATCTTTTTCTAACTTCTTATCTTTTCAAAATTGATTTTTAAATCTTTTTCAATTAACTACTTAAATTTTTGTTTGATTTTAAAAGTTTTCTAGTTCAATCATATCTTTTTCAAAACAACCTAACTGCTTTTCTCTCTCCAATTTTCGAAAATCACTAACGAATTTTCAAAAATCTCTTTGTATTTAATTAATTCATTTAGTTTTCAAATCTTATTTTATTTCTTCTCTTAATTTTCGAATACTAACCGTTAATTAAAATAAAACAAAAATATTTTCCTTTTATTTTAATTTAAAATTCGAATTCTCTCTCTCTCATCTCTTTCTATTTATTTATTTGTTTACTAACACTTCTCTTGTTCTTATAATTCGAACCCTTCCTCCCTTTCTGTGTTCAAATTCTTCATCTTCTCTCTTCTTCATTCTACTCTTCTATTATTCTACTCACATAAAGGAATCTCTATACTGTGACATAGAGGATTCCTATTCTTCTCTGTTCTCTTCTTTTTCATATGAGCAGGAGCAAGGATAAGAACATTCTTATTGAAGCTGATCCGGAACCTGAAAGGACTCTAAAGAGGAAGCTAAGAGAAGCTAAGACACAAAACTCTGGAGAGGACCTGACATAACTTTTTGAAAAAGAAGAAGAGATGGCCGAACCCAACAACAATGGTGGAGATGCAAGGAAGATGCTTGGTGACTTTATTGCACCCTCTTCTGACTTCTGTGGAAGGAGCATCTCAATTCCTGCAATTGGAGCAAACAAATTTGAGCTTAAGCCTCAATTAGTTTCTTTGATGTAGCAGAATTGCAAGTTTCATGGACTTCCATTGGAAGATCCTCATCAGTTCTTAGCTGAATTCTTGCAAATCTGTGACACTGTTAAGACCAATGAGGTTAATCCTGAGGTCTACAGACTTATGCTTTTCCCGTTTGCTGTAAGAGACAGAGCTAGGACATGGTTGGACTCACAACCTAAAGATAACCTGAACTCTTGGAAAAAGTTGGTCAATGATTTCTTGGCCAAGTTCTTTTCACCTCAAAAGTTGAGCAAGCTTAGAGTGGAAGTCCAAACCTTCAGACAGAAGGAAGGTGAATCCCTATATAAAGCTTGGGAAAGATACAAGCAATTGATCAGAAGGTGTCCTTCTGACATGTTTTCAGAATGGAGCATCATATGTATATTCTATGATGGTCTGTCTGAATTGTCCAAGATGTCATTGGACCACTCTGCTGGAAGATCTCTTCATCTGAAGAAGACGCCTGCAGAAGCCCAAGAACTCATTGAAATGGTTGCAAATAACCAGTTCATGTACACTTCTGAAAGTAATCCTGTAAATAATGGGACAACTCAGAAGAAAGGAGTTCTTAAAATTGATACTCTGAATGAAATATTGGCTTAGAATAAAATATTAACTCAGCAAATCAATATGATTTCTCAGAGTCTGTCTGGAATGCAAGCTGCAACATGCAGTACTAAGGAAGCTTCCTCTGAAGAAGAAGCCTATGACCCTGAGAATCTGATAAACCATTTTATGATTTATATTGTGTTTAATTGAGTAGTTTTTATCAAGCCATTACCTACTTATTCATATGAATTGCATGATTTTATAATTCCTTCCTAGTTGAGTTCTATGGTTGAAAACTTGCTTCCTAGAAACTTTTAATTAGTACATTTTAACTCTCCTTTATACCATTCGATGCCGTGATTCGTGTGTTAAGTGTTTCAGGCTTCACAGGGCAGGAATGGCTCAGAGAATGGAGAGGAAGCTTGCAAAAATGGAATGAACACAAGAAACTAAGGAGATGACCAGCGAACACTGATGCGAGCGCATGGCTCACGCGAGCGCGTGAAATGAAGAAATCGCAGCGACGCAAACGTGTGCCTGACGCGTACGCATGGATTGGAGTCTGCACGAATGACGCGAACGCGTGGACGACGCGTACACGTGACAAGGAAAATCGCTAAATGACGCGAACGATTGGACGACGCGTACGCGTGACTTGCGTGATCTGCAGAAATAACAGAATGCTGGGGCAATTTTGGGCTGTGTTTTGACCCAGTTTTCGGCCCAGAAACACAGATTAAAGCTAGAGAACATGCAGAGACTCAATACGCATCCACACATATTCAGATACATTGATATTAGGATTACTTTTAGTTTTAGATCTGAATCTAGATTAGCTTTACATTGATAGTTTATGCTTTTGCTTTGGATTTTGGATGTTGAAGAGTCATTACCTCCGTTGAAGTTACTACTTTAGTTTGTTTCCTTATTCCTTTACTCTTTTTAGTTGATCATTGACCCTATTCAAATAAGTATGTTGCATTTTGAATTTATTAATATATAGAGTTACTCTTACTTTTAATTAATTTTAATTCTCTATTTTATTTTATTTAATTTATTATGTCTTCTTATATTTTTATGAGTATTAAATCCATGTCAATGGAGTAGATTTTCTACTTGACATGGGGGTTGGTTAAAAGGAGACACTTGAGTTGGAATGCTCAAGTGCTTAGTCAAATTGGATGTTGTTGGCTAATTCTGTATCTACTAACGCTAGACCTTCTCAAGGGAGAGGACTAGGATTTGCGGATAAGAGTTAGCTCAATTACTTGACTTTTCTTTATTTAGTAAGGGTTAACTAAGTGAAAACAACAACCTCTTTACACTACACTAGAGAAGATTCCAACAAGGATAGAACTTCCAATTAATCATTCCCCCAGTCAAGGCCTTTTAATATTAATAATAATTCTTAGTTTATTTCTTTAATTTATAGTTATTTTAAATTGCTCATTATCCAGCTCAAACTTTCTTTAAAATTAGTGATTAATAAATTAGCACCCTTTTCTGCAACTCGTTGGGAGACGACTTGGGACTCATACTCCCAGTATTTTTATTTCTAAAATTTGTGACAACTTTTCTAAATTGACAAGGCAGACCTTAGCTGATTAAGAACTATACTCACAACGTATTCTATACTGATCCAGTTGATTCACGTGCAGGTAACATGGTAGAACCTAGGAGGATTACTCTCCAGGAAGCTGGAGCCCCATATTTTACAATGCAACCGTATCAAGTGCGTCATCCAAATCTGGCTGCAGATTTTGAACTGAAAACTGCACTAATCAACTTGATGCCCGTGTTTCATGGCTTACCTGCTCAGGAGCCTATCAAGCACCTTAGGGATTTCCAGACAGCATGTTCTACTGTTAGGCGTCATGGTGCAGATAAAACTTCTATTCTGTTAACCGCCTTCCCGTTTTCTCTTGAGGGAAAGGCGAGGGAATGGTACTACGCTCAACCTGAAGCGACTGTTACTAACTGGGATACGCTCAGGAGAGAATTTTTGGAAAAATATTTTCCATCTGAAGTCACAGATAGACTGAGAAAAGAAATCTCCTGCATTGTTCAAGGTGACTCGGATACTCTCTATGAGTACTGGGAGCATTTTAAGAACCTTCTAGACGCATACCCCCATCACATGATTGACAGACTAGTGTTGATCAGCTACTTCACTCAAGGTATGAACCCAAGGATAAGACTACACTGAATGGTGCTAGTAATGGTTCTATGAAAAAGTACAAGACCGAAGATGAAGCCTGGCAACTGATCAGTGACTTAGCTGAGTCCACTAGGAATCACAGGCAAAGGTGCAGCCATTCAAAAGCTGTTGTAGATGTTTCCTATGGCATTGAAATTACTGCTCTTACCCAGAGTATATGTGAAATGACCAACCTACTGAAACAGATGCAGTTAAATCAACAACAAGCACAACAAGCTCAGCCTCTCCCACCACAACACAGCCAACAATTGGTTCCACAAAGAGTATGCGGGATCTGTACTGATTATAGTCATTATACTGACAAATGTCCGCAGCTCCAACAGGAAGACAATATTGTGGTAGCCACTCACAACTTCTAGGACCGTCCGAATCAAGGATACAATTAACAAGGTGAAAACTACAACCAAGGTGGCAAGTATAACCACGGATGGCAGGACAACTCCAACCAAGGTTGGAGAGATAATTCTAACCATAGTTGGAGGGACAACTATAACAGAAGAGACAAAGATAACAATGGAAACCAGAGGTGGAATAACAATAACAACAACAGACAGCAGAATCAGAACCAACCTTACAGAGCACCTCACCTAAGACAGTCCCAAGGACCCCAGCACAACCAACAACAAGTTCCTCAGATCACTTATTCCAATTTCTCATCAAATGACGAGATGCTCTGTTCTCTTGCACAAGGACAACAAGACATGAAGACGCAGCTGAACTCTACTTTAAATGGTCTGACAACCACTTTACAAGCTCTCGTCTCCCGGTTAGATTCATCACCTAATTCCACCAATCAACCTTCAAGCTCCAGTGAAATTCCTTCTCAACCCCTACCTAATCCCAAAGGTGGCATCAATGCCATCACTTTAAGGTCTGGAACCACATTTCAGGAGAGGAACCAGGAGGAGCCAAGCTCACCAGAACACGTCCCAGCTGAGGATGTGGTGGAAGTGGAAGATGCTGAAGAGGAAGAGGACATACAAAACATAGTTGAAGAAGAAGCAGCTCAACCACAGAATGAAACACCAAAGGATGCAGAGGCTACAAGTAACTTCCTTCCTATCCCATTCCCACAACTTGCAAGGAAGCCGAGAAAGCAGATGGAACTTGACCCCAAAATGGTAGAAATATTCAAAAAGGTTGAGGTAACTGTTTCCCTTTTTGATGTCATTCAGCAGGTACCTAAATATGCAAAGTTTCTAAAAGATTTATGCATACATAAGGATAAGATTAATGAATTAGAAACTATTCCTTTAGGTAGTTCTATATCTGCTTTAATGGGAGGTATACCTGAAAAATGTAGTGATCCAGGTCCATGTATGGTTAACTGTACCATAAGAGGTGTAATTTTTTCTGACTGCATGTGTGATTTAGGAGCGTGTGTTAGTATAATGCCATTGTCTATATATGATACTTTGAGGCTCCCTCCCTTAAAAAGGTCGGCAGCTCATTTTGTGTTAGCAGATAAAAGCATTATTACAGTAGTTGGAATTGCTGAAGATTCCTATTGACTTCTATATCCTGGAAATGCCTCCTAATGACTCAGGAAGACCATCATCAATCCTGCTTGGAAGACCATTCCTGAAGACTTCAAAGTTCAAGCTGGATGCATTCTCAAGAACTTACTCCTTTGAGATAGATGGTAGAATAGTGAGTTTCAGTTTAAATGAAGCTATGAAGCACCCTCCGGAAGATCATTCTATCTTCCAGTGCGACATCATTGATGAAACTGTAGCTGAAGTTCACCAAGAAGAAATAGAAGAGAAGCACATAGAGCAAGGTCCAAGTGTGGGGACACCTTCTGAACACAATGAGGACACTTTGCCATTATCACTAGCCCCGAATGATCCAGAGCCTAGCCAAGAGCCTAAATCAGAATTAAAGCCCCTTCCTCCACACCTCAAGTATGATTACCTTGAGGATAAGCAGAAGTTTCCAGTTATCATTGCAAGGGAACTCACTTTCCAACAAGAAGAACAACTGCTTAGTGTGCTGAGAAAACATAAGAAAGCAATTGGATGGAGCTTGGCAAATATAGTAGGCATCAGTCCCCAAGTTTGTGAGCACAGAATATTCTTAGAAGAGGGAGCAAAGACTGTCCGTCAGCCTCAAAGAAGATTGAATCCCACCATCTTAGAAGTTGTCAAGAAAGATGTAACAAGATTACTTGAAGCAGATATCATTTACCCCATCTTAGACAGTGAATGGGTCAGTCCAGTACAAGTGGTGCTCGAGAAGTCTGGAGTCACAACAATAAGAAATGAGCATGGAGAGCTCCTGACAACTAGAGTGCAGAATTCATGGAGAGTTTGCATTGACTATAGGCATCTCAACCAAGCCACTCGCAAGGATCATTACCCCTTGCCATTCATTGATCAGATACTTGATTCGCCTGTCAGGTAAATTCCATTACTGCTTTTTAGATGATTATACAGGCTACTTTCAAATTCATATAACTCCTGAAGATCAGGAAAAAACTACTTTTACATGTCCTTTTGGGACTTATGCTTATAAGAGAATGCCCTTTGGCTTATGCAATGCACCAGCTTCTTTCCAAAGGTGCATGATGAGTCTTTTCTCTGATCTTATTGAGAACTGTATGGAGGTTTTTATGGATGAGTTTAGCGTATATGTGAAGAACGGAACTCTCGCGCGATCTAGAGTTTTCACAATAAATTCGCGTTGTAAGTATAGCTTCTAGACCGACAAGAATTCCTTTCTTACAAAAGTTTGGTTGTCACAAGTAACAAAACCCAATAAAATTTTATAACCGAAGTATTTAAACGTCGGGTCGTCTTCTCAAGGAATTGTAGGGAAGTACGATTTATTATTGGTTATGGAAAACAGTATTTTTGGGTTTTTTGAAAAAGGTTTGAATGAGAAAAATAGATTGCAGAAATTAATAAATCAATAGCTAATAAAACTCTTGGCACGGTATGAAAATTAGAAGTCCTATCCTAGTTATCCTTATCAATGGTGATGAGAATTATATTTTCCTCCCCACTAAGTCAACCTCTAACTATGAAGGTAAGTCAAGTGGATAAATCAATTTAATACCTAAAGTCCTAGTCAACTTCTAAGGAAAGACAAGAGTTATAGGAATTTAAATCAATCAGCAAAGATAACAATTATCAATCACGATGAGTTTGACAACTCAAGAGTTACCAATTAATCAACCAAAGCCAAAAGGAAAAAATCTAAATTATTTATATAAATAAAGGAAAGCAATCATAATTCTGAAATACCTCAAATTATATTAAATAGAAAATCAATCTAAATATAAAGAGTTCATAAACTAAATTGAGAAAATAAGTAAAAGGAACATTGAACCTGGAACTCGGAAGAAATTGTAAGTTGAAATAATAAAGTTGAAATCCTAATTCCTTTAAGAGGAATCCTAATCCTAAATCCTAAGAGAGAGGAGAGAACCTCTCCCTCTAAAAACTACATCTAAATTATGAAAAGTGAATTCTGGAAGACATATCAATGAATGGATGCATTCTCCCACTTTATAGCCTCTAATCTGTGTTTTCTGAACTGAAAACTGGGTCAGAAATAGCCCAGAAATTGCCCCCAGGGATTTCTGTTACGTTCAGGTCGTGGCAAAGTGACGCGGAGGCGTCGTCCACGCGTTTGCGTGGATTGCTTTTTTGCCAGGTCACGCGTCCGCGTGATCCACGCGTTCGCGTCGCCTGGCTTCAAGGAAGTTATAGCAAATTATATATCGTTGCGAAGCCCCGGACGTTAGCTTTCCAACACAACTGGAACCATCTCATTTAGACCTCTGTAGCTCAAGTTATGACCGTTTGAGTGCGAAGAGGTCAGGCTGGACAGCTTAGCAATTTCTTCAACTTCTTGTATTCCTTCCATTTTTGCATGCTTCCTTTCCATCCTCTAAGCCATTCTTGCCCTATAAAGTCTGAAATCACTTAACACACATATCAAGGCATCTAATGGTAATAAGAGAGGATTAATATTAGCAATTTAAAGGCCCAGGAAACATGTTTTCAATCATAGCACAAAATTAGGAAGAAAAACGTAAAACCATGCGAATAGTATGAATAAGTGGATAAAGAGTTGATAAAAATCACTCAATTGAGCACAAGATAAACCATAAAATAGTGGTTTATCAATATGGTAATTCATTTAGCCTTTGCTTGGATAGTTTATCTAGAGTGTTAGACAGATGTGTTAGTTCAAACCTTGTATTAAATTTTGAAAAATGTCACTTTATGGTAAAACAAGGAATCGTACTAGGACATGTTGTGTCTAATACTGGCATTTCTTTAGATCCAGCAAAGGTGGATGTTATTTCTAGTTTACCTTACCCCTCCTCCGTGAGGGAAGTCCGTTCGTTCCTTTGCCATGCAGGTTTTTACAGGAGATTCATTAAGGACTTCAGTAAGGTAGCATTGCCTTTATCCAGATTGCTGCAGAAAGATATTGAGTTCGAGTTCAGTATGGATTGTATGCAAGCGTTTGATAAGCTGAAGATCACCCTGACTCAAGCTCCAATTGTGAGAGGACCAGACTGGAGCCAGCCATTTGAAATTATGTGTGATGCTTCCAACCATGCAGTGGGAGCGGCGCTAGCTCAGCACGAAGGTAAGGATCATTTTGTAATTGCTTATGCGTCTAAGACTTTAGATGCTACTCAATCTAATTACACTACTTCTGAAAAAGAGCTTCTTGCTATTGTTTTTGCTATGGATAAATTCCGAGCCTATTTACTTGGTACTAAGGTAGTAGTGTACTCAGATCATGCAGCTCTAAAATATTTACTAGCTAAAAAGGAGTCCAAACCAAGGCTAATACATTGGATACTGCTGCTGCAAGAATTTGATTTAGAAATTAAGGATAGGAGTGGTAACCAAAATTTAGTGGCAGACCACTTGAGTCGCCTTGAGCACATTAAGGATGACTCCACTCCTATAAATGATAATTTCCCATTTGATAGCTTACATGCAGTATCTGAAGTAGTTCCTTGGTATGCACCTGTAGCTAATTATCTAGTTAGCCACACTTTTCCTCCAAATTTTACTAAGCATCAAAGAGACAAGCTAAAAAGCGAGTCCAAATATTATATATGGGAT
Organism: Arachis hypogaea; assembly: GCF_003086295.3. Classification (NCBI taxonomy): domain Eukaryota; kingdom Viridiplantae; phylum Streptophyta; class Magnoliopsida; order Fabales; family Fabaceae; genus Arachis; species Arachis hypogaea. The sequence goes on along the minus strand of NC_092049.1, from coordinate 37,926,683 downwards.
GATCCATATTTATGGAGGTATGGTGCTGACCAGGTAATTAGACGGTGTGTGCCTCAATCAGAATTCCAGTCTATTTTAGAGGCCTGCCACTCATCTGAGAGTGGAGGACATTGACGTTAGGATTTTTTGCTAGTAAAGAATTTTATAAAAACAGTCGCGTTGTAGATTTAGTCTCTAAACCAACAGAAATCCCTTCGTACAAACGTTTTGGTTGTCACAAGTAACAAACCCCTTTAAAATTGATAACCGAGTATTTAAACCTCGGGTCGTCTTCTCAAGGAATTGCAGGGAGGTATGTTCTTATTATTGGTTATGAGTCTTGTAAATTAGGGGTTTTAGAAAGTAAGGAAGCAGTATGTTGAATGATAAGAAAAATAAAATAATAATAATAAAATAAACTCTTGGCAAGGTATTATAACTGGAAGTCCTATCCTGGTTATCCTTATCAACTGTAATGAGAATTAGATTTTTCTCCCACTTTGTTAACCTCTAACTATGAAGGTAAGTTAAGTGGATGAATTAATTTTTATTCCTCAGATCCTAGTCTTTCCTTGGAAAAAGTTAGAGTTATTGGAACTCGAATTAATTCTTGAAGATTTCTAATTTTCAATCAACAATGAGTTTGATAACTCAAGAGTCACCAATTATTTAACCAAAGCCAAAAGGGAAGAAAGTCTACTTGAATGAAAATAATTTGGATAAACAGAGAGCATTAATAAATTAAAGAGAGCAATCATAAGTCTGAAATACCTCGAATTATATTAAATAAAATATTCAAATCTTAACATGGATATTCATAAATTAAATTGGAAAAGTAAATAAAAGGAACATTGAACCTAGGATCGAGAGTCATTCCTAAAACTAAGAGAAATCCTAAATCCTAATCCTAAGAGAGAGGAGAGGACCTCTCTCTCTAAAAACTACATCTAAATCCTAAAATTGTGAATATTGAAAGCCTTCATTATGAATGGATGCATCCCCTCACTTTATAGCCTCTAATCTGTGCTTTTTGGGCCGAAAACTGGGTCAGAAACAGCCCAAAAATCGCTGGAGAGGAAATCTGCCACGCTGGTTTTTTCGTCACTGTGACGCGTCCGCATGGATCACGCAGTCGCATCGCCTAGCATCAGGGAAACTATAGCATATTATATATCAAATTGAAGCCCCGGATGTTAGCTTTCCAACGCAACTGGAACCGCGTCGTTTGGACCTCTGTAGCTAAATTTATAGCCATTTGAGTGCGAAGAGGTCAGACTGGACAGCTTAGCAGTTTCTCCAACTTCTTTTATTCCTTCCACTTTTGTATGCTTCCTTTCCATCCTCTGAGCCATTCCTGCCCTGTAATCTCTGAAATCACTTAACACACATATCAAGGCATCTAATGGTAATAGGAGAGGATTACACATAGGAAACTTAAGGCCAAAGAAGCATGTTTTCAATCAAAGCACATAATTAGGAAGGCAAATATAAAACCATGCAAATAGTATGAATAAGTGGGTAAAGAGTTGATAAAAACCACTCAATTAAGCATAAGATAAACCATAAAATAGTGGTTTATCAACCTCCCCACACTTAAACATTAGCATGTCCTCATGCTAAGCTCAAGAGAAGCTATAAAAGTGAAGAGAAATGGTAGAATGTATGAAATGCAACCTATCTATATGAATGCAACTACATGCTAAGATGTTTCTATATACTTGGTTTAAAGTAAATAAGCTCTTCAAGACAAACATAAATCAGATTTCACTAATTCAAATCATACAATAAAAAGCAAGTAAATTTGTAAGAAGATAGCTCATGAAAGCAGGGAACATAGAATTGAGCACTGAACCCTTACTGGTAGTGTATATCACTCTAACTCTCAAGTGTCTAGGGTCAATCACTCTACTCTTCTCTAGTCATGCTTTCTAAAATTTGTTCTTCACCTAACCAATCAACAATATTTAATATACCAATGCAAACATCATGAGGTCTTTTCAAGGTTGTAATGGGGCTAAGGTAAGGGTAAGGGTATATGTATATGGCTGAATGAGCTTTATAAATTGAATCTTTAATTAACCTAAGCTTTCACCTAACATACATATACTCTATATAACTCTAGAATCATGCCTAGCTACCCATAGTCTTCACTTTTGCATTACATGCTCATGTATTAATTTTTCTTTAATTTTATCATATATGCATTGATCTTTTATTAACTTAACATTGGGGTAATTTTGTCCCCTTATTTATTTATTTATATTATATATTTTTTTCTCTTTTTTTTTCTTTCTTTTTTTATTTATTTTTTTAGAGAGACATAAAAACTAGAATAACATATCAATGCATATGGAATTTTTTTTTTTAATTTTCTGTTTTACATGAGTAGGTACCCAAATTTTCCAATATTCAAAATTAGAAACATGATACATTCCCTTATTAACCCAAGTTCCCACAGTTTCCCCACACTTAATTGTTGCACAATCCCTATCTTAAGCTAACCAAAGATTCAATTGGGATATTTAATTATTTTTCTGCTTAAGGCTAGTGATGTGGTAAAATACAGAACAAATGGGGATTAAAAGGCTCAAAGTGGCTGACAAGGGTGATTTAAAGGATAGGCTTATTTGGGATAAGTGAGCTAAAATCAAACAATGGCCTCAATCATATGCAAGCATGTAAATACACTAAATAATGGACATATAGATTGGAACAAAATATAGATTACAATCATAGAGAAGTAAACACTCAAGAATAAAATAAGTATGATTAAATAATGTAACCATTCATAAAGGCTCAAATCTCACAGGTTGTGTATTCTTTAGCTCAAAAATCATGTTCCAAATATAACTTCAAGCAAATTTAACATAAAAGTTTTAATTAAAATTAGTGAAATTTTGTTCCAAAGATAGGATCTTAGAAGAAACTTATTGTCTTTTCAATCAAGCAGAACATGCATGCAACTAACCTATTACTATGCAATTTATCCTATTCTACAAAAGAAAAATCTAACTAAATATCCTAATTTATTGGTGCTAGGGAAGATAAATTACCTCCGGAAGTCAGGTATTGACCGACCTCCCCACACTTAAGGCTTTGCACCGTTCTCGGTGCCATCTGTCAAGAACAAAGGTGGGCTGGTAGCAGTATCTCCACAGTCAGGACCATCATGACTCCCTGTGCTGGTAAAAGAAGTGGAGTCCGGGGTGTCTGAGTCCTTGAATTTTCCCATGATTAGCTCCTTGAGGTATGTGAATCGGCGCTTGTTACGGCGCTCTCTTATCTTAGCTTTCTGTTCCTGCCGTCCAACTTTTCAAGTATCTGTTGGAGCAGTTGGGCCGTTGTAGGTGCTTGTGGTGTTGAAGAGGGAATATCTTCAACTGTTTCAGTGGGCTGGCATGTAGTGGCTGCTGGAAGTCTAAGGTACTTCCCGTTGGGGACAAACTGATCATCCCGTGGAAGCATGGCTTTGGTGTCCCCAGCTCTGTAGGAGACTCCGGCTGCTGAGACAAGATCTGAGACCAGGACGGGAAAAGGTAAGTTGCTCGCAATTTGTACGTGTCCCATGGCATTCCGAATATGTCTTGGTAGATTCAGAGGTTGGTCTGTAAGGATGCACCATAGTAGAACGGCCATGTCCGCAGTGAAGGAGGACTCGTGAGTGCTCGGAAAGACGTAATGGGACATGATCTGTGCCCATACGTGAGCCTCCAAGGTAAGTGCTGAAGCCGAAATTCCCTTAGGGCGGGTACGATGGTATCCGTAGATCCATCTGCTGCCAGGTAGTGCGATGACTCTGAGAACGGCGTCCCAGTCAAATTGGTACAGCTGTCGCTTGAGTGCGGCTTCTTGAAAGGCATCCAATCCTTCTGGAATAGGGGGAAGACTTAGAAATTTTTGAATGGCCTCTTCTGTAATGGGGACTTGTTTCTGACGGACATAGACAGACTGCAGGGTTGGCAGGTGGAAGTTGGAGTAGAACTCGACTACCTAAGAAAGATTGACCTGCCTTGGCTGTCTCTGTAGAAAATCCCATTGTCTTCGGATAATTTGTGGCTCAATAAAAGGTAGCAATATTGGGCGGGAGGAGATGAAGGTATTCGTTGTTGTAACTCCTTTCAGCCAGGATGGGGAACATATGCTCACAGTAGCGATTGGGGAATCGCGCAGTGTCCTTTGCTAGGAAGGCTTTTTCTTTATCATCAACCTTTATGATCCTCTTAATCTTCTTTGTTGAGGGCTTTACCGCGGTTGAGGTTCTGCCACTAATGCTCTTTTTGTACCTCTTCTTGCTGGTTGTTTGGGGGTAGCTTTCTCTTTTCCTTTCTTGGTGGCCATCCTGAAAAAGGGAAGAGAAAGTAAATTAAATTTAAAGGGGTAGAGCAAGGAAGAGGGTGATGTAAGTGATAATCAATGCACAATAAAGAAGAATGACGTTAACACATGGTCCGGATTACATATGAAAAGTTCATCAATGGAAATATAGCAAGTGCATGTAGGACAATGAAATGCAAGAGGTTTATTGGCATGCAGGCAAAGGCATGAGTAGCATAGATCAAGCATTCAATGTCCAATTTAAATATGTTATCACTCGTAACTAACCATCGCATTTGTATTGACAATTAAATTCAATAAATAAAATAGTAAGGGAATTTGTGAAAAGCAAGCATTGAATATTAGAGTAGAAAAATGTAGAGAAGTTCATAATGCCATATGGGCTTTTTCACAAACACATAGCATGCATGTAGAAGAAGCTCTTGAAAATAAGAATTTGAACACGCAAGTAATCCCTTAAAAAGCAATATATAATTGTCAAACAAACTTACAACAATCCACAAGCATATAATAATAATGACTCACATAAATTGATAACACCAAGTAAAAAGGAGAAAAAAAGAAAAAGAAAATATGAACAATGAAGGTAAAAAGAAAAGAAAAGAAGATAACATATAAAAATAAGAAGAATAATAGAAAAGTAAGGAGGGAAGGAGAAAGAAAAACCTTGTTAATGGGGGTGAGAGAGAGTAAAAAGTGAGAAAGAAGGAAGAAGGGAGGAAGGGAGGGAGAAGAAATAAGGAGGGCAAAGAGAAAATAGTATTTGGGGAGAAAAAGATATGATAATTAGCAAAATTAGAGAGGCTGTGCGGCACAAGCGACGCGGTCGCGTAAGGCACGCGATCGCGCGACTTGCGCTTAAACTGAATGACGCGGTCGCGTGACCCGTTTTAGGCTAATGGCGCGAGGGTAGCCTCGCACTCGCACAACTCTCTGTTCAAAATCAAATTAGTGCCAAATTTTGGGTGACGCGATCGCATGGGGCATGCGATCGCGTGAGTGGTCAATAATTGGGATACGACACGGTCGCGTGAGAGGGACTGCACATCCAGCGCCAGTCCAGCACCACTCTAGCACAACTTTTGGGTGTGCACCACTTTGACATCGAAATCCTGGTCACGCGGCCGCGTGGGGCACGCGGTCGCGTGGGAGGCCATTATTCCCATATGACGCGGTCACGTGGGACAATTTGTGCCATTGGCACGCCTCTAGCCTTGCTCTTGCGTAACTCTCTGTTCATTTTTCTTTTCTTCCAAACGCACTGGTGACGTGGACGCGTCAGCGACGCTACCGCGTCGAGTGCGTGTTTTTTTTATTTTTATTTTTTATTTTTTTATAAATCTGAAAAAGTGCAGAATGCAGTGTTAATATGAATGTGATGCAAAACTCCAGGTTTAATATAATAAAATAAAATAAAACTCGAAAACAAATAAAACTAAATAAAAGTGAAAAAAGAACGATCATACCATGGTGGGTTGTCTCCCACCTAGCACTTTTAGTTAGAGTCCTTAAGTTGGACATTTGGTGAGCTTCCTGTTATGGTGGCTTGTGCTTGAACTCATCCAGGAATCTCCACCAATGTTTGTATCTCCAGTAACCTCCGGGGTCCCAAACTAGGCATGTAAAGCCCTTAAGAAGCTTCAAACAGATTCTTAGGCTCCCGGGGTGTTGGATGTCAGAACAGATTCTAGGATCCCAAACCTTGCTATTGCACCCGTCTTCTTGTTGATCATCATGATTCCATCCGGGTGGCAAGCAATCTGAATTCTCACTAAAGTGGCCAACCAACTTCCTAGACCTATTCAGTTGAGCTTTACACCAACCTTTGCGTTTAAACTTAAAGCTTCCAACCATAATGAACCTTGCAGGACAATTCTTACCACTGACCATCTTCCTCTTACTCTTTATGCCACAAAGAGCTCTAAGTTGACCATCCATCTCCAGTAGCCCATATTCAAGTGGAATTAGAAAGCTAAGGGATATGAATTTTACCCACTTGAATGTTGTGAATGATGATGGCAACTTAGGTAGAGGGGTCTCCAATAACTTCGGCAAAGTGATATCAAGCTCCACTCCCCTGTGCTCTTCTTTGACAACTTCCACCTCTTTGCAAACTTCTTTAATTTCAACCTCTTCCTCTTGGTAGCTTTCTTCCAATTCAATCTCTTCTTCATTACTTACCAAGGGCATGGGAGGCTGTGCTTCTTTTTCTATAATCTCCATCTCTTGATCAACCTCTTCCAAGTCTTCAACTATGATATGCTTTGGAGGTTGTACACCCTCCTCAACATCAAATGCAACCGTCTTGGAAGGAGGTTCTATGTCTTGACTTTTCCATGGAGGTTCAGTATCTCCTAAGTCTTCAACCACTTCTTCCTCTGCAACTATTATGGCTTCCTCCACTTGTTCCAATACAAAGCCATGTTCCTCATTGTCCACCGAAGTTTCTAGTGTCTCCTTCATGCTTTGCTCTTCTTTTGATTCTCCACATGTAGCCATGGGAGTTCTTTGAGTGCTCAGATATTGGGAAGCTATTATATTTACGAACTCGCCTAAGGCAGCCACAAAATTTAGCACACTCTTATTCATCCTTTCTTGCCTTTGAAGAATAACACGAAGTCTGTCATCCATTGGAGGTCGGGGTGGATATGAGGATTCATTGGTTGGGAGAGAGGGTTCATAATAGGAAGGTGGTTCATCTTGATAATGATATGGAGATGATGAATATTGAGGTGGTGGTTCATGAGAGTAGTTGTGTTGGAAAGGTGGTGGTTCTGTATATGGTTTATTTGGCTCATAAGGTGGTTGGTATGGTGGATGTGGGTTAGGGTCATATGGAGGTGTTTGGTGGTAAGGGGCTTGTGAGTATAGTGGTCCAAAGCCATGTTGAGAAAAAGGGTTCATAGGCATATGGTGGTGGTTGTTGATAGTCCATTGGAGGTGGTTGTTGCCATGAGGGTTGATCAAATCCTTGTGGCTCCTCCCATCTTTGATTGTTCCAACCTTGATGCCTGTTCTCATTGTAATTTCTTCTTCCTACAACATAATTGTAACCAGACTCATAGGCAAGGGGGTGAGAGTTCATAGTATCAAATAAAAATTAAAAATGAAAATAAAAATAATTTTAAATTAAAAGGTTATTTAAATTTTGAATTTGAAAATTAAATTTTGAATTTTGAGATTTGAAAATTGAAAAAATTTTTAAAATTGAATTTTAAAAATTTTTAAATTTGAATTTTTGAAATTTAATTTTTAAATTTTGAATTTTTTTGAATTTAATAAGGAAAGAGAAAAATAATAAAATGACAACAAACTTAAAAATTTTTAGATAAAAAATGAAGAAAACAACTAAGAACAACTTGAAGGTCAAGATGAACACGAAGAACAACTTGAAGATCAAGATGAACACTAAGAAAAAAATTTTTTGAAAAATTTTTTATATTTAAATAAAAACCAATAACCTCTTAATTTATGAAAAAAGTAAAAATAAAAACAAAAATAAAAATAAATAAACAAGTAAAAAGTAAATATTTACAATAACCAATAATAAGGCACACGTTTGCAATTCCCCGGCAACGGCGCCATTTTGACGTTAGGATTTTTTGCTAGTAAAGAATTTTATAAAAACAGTTGCGTTGTAGATATAGTCTCTAAACCAACAGAAATCCCTTCGTACAAACATTTTGGTTGTCACAAGTAACAAACCCCTTTAAAATTGATAACCGAGTATTTAAACCTTGGGTCGTCTTCTCAAGGAATTGCAGGGAGGTATGTTCTTATTATTGGTTATGAGTCTTGTAAATTAGGGGTTTTAGAAAGTAAGGAAGCAGTATGTTGAATGATAAGAAAAATAAAATAATAATAATAAAATAAACTCTTGGCAAGGTATTATAACTGGAAGTCCTATCCTGGTTATCCTAATCAACTGTAATGAGAATTGGATTTTTCTCCCACTTTGTTAACCTCTAACTATGAAGGTAAGTTAAGTGGATGAATTAATTTTTATTCCTCATATCCTAGTCTTTCCTTGGGAAAAGTTAGAGTTATTGGAACTCGAATTAATTCTTGAAGAATTTCAATTTTCAATCAACAATGAGTTTGATAACTCAAGAGTCACCAATTATTTAACCAAAGCCAAAAGGGAAGAAAGTCTACTTGAATGAAAATAATTTGGATAAACAGAGAGCATTAATAAATTAAAGAGAGCAATCATAAGTCTGAAATACCTCGAATTATATTAAATAAAATATTCAAATCTTAACATGGATATTCATAAATTAAATTGGAAAAGTAAATAAAAGAAACATTGAACCTGGGATCGAGAGTCACTCCTAAAACTAAGAGAAATCCTAAATCCTAATCCTAAGAGAGAGGAGAGAACCTCTCTCTCTAAAAACTACATCTAAATCCTAAAATTGTGAATATTGAAAGCCTTCATTATAAATGGATGCATTCCCCCACTTTATAGCCTCTAATCTGTACTTTCTGGGCCGAAAACTGGGTCAGAAACAGCCCAAAAATTGCCGGAGAGAAAATCTGCCACGCTGGTTTTTTCGTCACTACGATGCGTCCTCATGGATCACGCGGTCACGTCACCTAGCGTCAGAGAAACTATGGCATATTATATATCAAATTGAAGCCCCAGATGTTAGCTTTGTAACGCAACTGAAACCGCGTCGTTTGGACCTCTATAGCTAAAGTTATAGCCGTTTGAGTGCAAAGAGGTCAGGCTGGACAGCTTAGCAGTTTCTCCAACTTCTTTTATTCCTTCCACTTTTGCATGCTTCCTTTCCATCCTCTGAGCCATTCCTGCCCTGTAATCTCTGAAATCACTTAACACATATATAAAGGCATCTAATGGTAATAGGAGAGGATTAAACATAGGAAACTTAAGGCCAAAGAAGCATGTTTTCAATCAAAGCACATAATTAGGAAGGCAAATGTAAAACCATGCAAATAGTATGAATAAGTGGGTAAAGAGTTGATAAAAACCACTCAATTAAGCATAAGATAAACCATAAAATAGTGGTTTATCAGACATTTTGGCCCTCAAAGAACAGCTAGAAAAATTCTAGACTGTGAATTTTGGTGGCCTACTCTTTTTAAAGACGCTGCTGAATTTTGTAAATCTTGTTCCCCTTGCCAAAGGTTTGGTAATATATCCAAGAGGGATGAGATGCCTCAACAGATTATGCTTTTCTGTGAAATTTTTGATGTTTGGGGTATTGACTTCATGGGTCCATTTCCAAATTCTAATGGTTACTTTTATATACTGTTAGCCGTAGATTATGTTTCTAAATGGGTGGAAGCAATTCCCATCCGTACTGATGATGCTAACACCGTCGTTTCCTTTGTTAGAAACCATATTATTTGTCGCTTTGGATCACCACGAGCAATTGTGAGCGATCAAGGCACCCACTTTTGTAACAGGAGACTGACAGGATTACTCAAGAAGCATGGGATAATTCACAAAGTAGCAACAGCTTACCATCCCCAGACCAATGGGCAAGCCGAAGTCTCTAACAGAGAGATTAAACGCATTTTGGAGAAGATAGTAAAACCTCATAGGAAGGACTGGAGTGCCAGGCTACAAGATGCACTCTGGGCATGTAGAACAGCGTACAAAACACCCATTGGGATGAGCCCCTTCCGCTTAGTATACGGAAAGGCTTGCCACCTTCCAGTGGAGGTAGAACATAAGGCTTTCTGGGCTGTGAGGGAGTGCAACATGAACTTTGAGGAAGCTGATGCTGAAAGAAAGCTGCAACTAGCAGAACTTGAGAACCTTCGCCTAGAAGCATAAGACAACTCCAGGCGATACAAAGAAAAGATGAAGGCTGTCCATGACAAGCACATAAAAAGGAGAGAATTCAGACCAGGGGAGTTAGTTCTTCTTTATAACTCCAGACTGAGGCTTATGCCAGGTAAACTGAGATCAAGATAGGAAGGTCCCTACAGAGTAGAAAAGGCAGAGCCATACGGAGTTTTTCACCTGCGTCATCCTTCTAGCTCCAAATTTCTGAAGGTCAATGGACATCGCCTAAAGTTTTATCATGGTGAGAAGATGAAGGATCACAAAGAACTAAAGGTCTTCCTCTTGGAAGACCCACCAACAGCAGCAAAATGAGCCTGAAGAGCGTCCAACTTAAGGACGTAAAAGCAAAGTGCTAGGTGGGAGACAACCTACCATGGTATGATCGTTCCGTTTCAGTCTTAGTTTTATTTTACTTTATTCTATTTAATTTTTGTTGATGACTCTTCTCATAATCTCTGCATATAGCTGCATATAGCCTGCATTTGCATTTGCATACTGCAAAAAAAAAAAAAATGCACGCGACGCGTAAGCATCGCTGACGCGTCCGCGTCATAGTTGCGTTAGGAAGAAAAGAGAATTGAACAGAAAGTCACGCAAAAGCATGGCTGGAGGCGTGCCTTAGGCACAAACATGCCCTCTCAACCGCGTCGCTGACGCGGCCGCGTCATTTTGAAAAATAGCCTCCCCACGCGTCCGCGTCACCCACGCGACCGGGAGCCCCTAGAAATCGACGTAAAGAGGTGTATAGCAGAGAGTTATGATGGAGCTGGGCTGGAATGATGCTGGAAGCACTAGCCCTATCACGCGACCACATGCCTCACACGTCAGCGTTGTTTCCAAAATATGGCCATTCTCCCTAAATTTTGGCAAAATGAGTTTGAGACAGAGAGTTGCGCGAACGCGAGGCTGCTCTCGCGCCACTAGCACGAATCAAGTCACGCGACCGCGTGACCCACGCGTCCACGTCACTTGAAAAACATTGCACACCACGCGACCGCGTGACTCACACGTCCGCGTCACATGCGACGCACAGATTATCCAGATCAGCCAAATATCATATCTTTTCTTCCCCAAATCCTAATTTTTCTTTTCCCTTCTTATTTCTTTCTTCCCCCTTCTTCCTTCTCTATTCTTTCTCACTTTTTACTTTCTCCTCCCTTATTTTTCACATCCATTCTCAAGGTTCTTTTCCTTCTTTCTTTTTATTTTTCCATTATTACTTTTATTTATGTTTATGTTTTCTTTTTCTTTTTCTTTTCACTTTCATTATCTATATCTTCTTTTCCTTTCTTTTCTATGTCTTTTTATTCCTTTAATTGGTGTTAGAAGTTTAATTAGGTGATTATTTTCTTCTATAATTGCTTGTGGATTATTAAGGAATTATTTGACAATTAATATTATTTCTTAAAGGGTTGCTTGCATGTTCAATTTACTACTTTCAATAACATGTTTACCATGCATGCTATGTGTTTGTGAAAAAGCCCGTATGGCGTTGTGCATTATTTTACTCTATTCTACTACTCTAATGCCTGTTTTTTTTCACAAAACCCCTTTTATATTTTATTAATTAAATATAATTTTTAATACAAACAGGTTATTAGTTTGAAAGGGTTGGTAATCTAACTTGGACATTAAATGCTTAATCTATGCTACTCATGCCTTTGCCGGCATGCCAATAAACATCCTGCATTTAATTGCCATCACATGCTCTTGCTATATTACCTTTGATGAACTTTTCACATGTAGTCTAGACCATGTGTTAACGACATCCTTCTTTACCGTGCATTGATTATCACCCACAATATTCGCCCCCTTGCTCGAACCCTTAGCTTTACATATTACTTTCTCTTCCCTTTTTCAGGATGGCCACCAAGAAAGGTAAAGAGAAAGCTACTCCCAAACCACTAGCAAGGAGAGGAACAAAAAGAACATTAGTGGCAGAGCCATCTTCAACAGCGGTGAAACCCTCAACAAAATGAATCAAGAGGATCATCAAGGTCGATGAAAAAGAGAAAGCCTTTCCAGCAAAGGACACTGCGCGGTTCACTAACCGCTACTGTGAGCAGATGTTCCCCATCCTGGCTAAAAGGAATTATAATAATGAGTATCTTCTTATCCTCCCGACCAACATTGCTGAATTTGTTGAGCCTCGCATTGAGCGACGACAGTGAAAATTCCTACAGAGACAGCCACGGCAGGTTAATCTATCATGGGAAGTTGAATTCTACTCCAATTTTCACATGCCAACCATGCAGTCTGTCTATGTCCATCAGAAGCAAGTCCCCATAACTGAAGAGGGCATTCAACAAGCTTTAGATCTTCCCCTGGCTCCCGAAGGATTGGACGCATTTTAAGAAGCTTCACTCAAGTGCCAGACATACCAATTTGACTGGGACGCCGTTCTCAGAGTTATAGCACAACCTGGCAGCAGATGGATCTACAGATACCATCGATCTCGACCTAAGGGCATATCGGCTTCAGCACTTACCTTAGAGGCTCGAGTATCGGCACAAATTATGTCCCATTACGTCTTTTCAAGCACTCACAAGTCCTCCTTCACTGCAGACATGGCTGTTCTACTCTGGTATATCCTTACAGACCAGCACCTCAATTTACCAAGACACATTCGGCATGTTATGGGACACGTACAGATTGCGGGCAACTTACCTTTCCCTGCCTTGGTTTCAGATCTAATCTCAGCAGCCGGAGTCTCTTATAGAGCTGGGGACACCAAGGTCATGATTCCACAAGATGATCAATACGTCCCTAACGGAAAGTATATCAGACCTCCAGCAGCCACTATCAACCGGAGCACAGAACCAGCAGAAGATATCCCTTTTTCTTCCACACCACAAGCACCTTCAACAAAGCAACTGCTCCATAAGATCCTTGAGAGGCTAGATCGGCTTGACCAAAAAGGAAAGCAAAGAGAGCACCGTAACAAGCGCAGATTTACATACCTCAAGGAGCTACTTGTTGGTAATCACCCACCTAAAGAAGACCCAGACACCCCGGACTCCACTTTATTTACCAGCACAGAGAGCCATGACGGTCCCGATGGTGGAGATGCTGCTACCAGCCCCCCTTTGTTCCTGACAGATGGCACCGAGGACGGTGCAAAGCCTTAAGTGTGGGGAGGTCGGTCAGTACCTGACTTCCGGAGGTAATTTTCTTTTCCTTAAAACAGCAATAAAATAGGATATTTAGTTAATTTTTCTTTTGTTTAGGATAGGATAAATTGCATAGTAATAGGTTAATTGCATGCATGTTCTAACGGTTAGAAAATAATAAGTTTCTTTTTAAGACCCTATTTTTGAAAAATTTCACGAATTTAAATAAAAACTTTTGTGTTAAAATTGTTTAGGAAGATGTATTTGGAACATAGTTTAAATGGCTAAGAACACACAACCCGTAAGATTTTGAGCCTAATTACATGGTTACATTATTTAACCATAAATATTTTATTCTTGTGTGTTCACTTCTCTATGATTGTAATCTTTATTTTGTTCCATCCTATATGTCCAATATTTAATGTGTTATATGCATGCATATGATTGAGGCCATTAATTGTTTTAACTCACTTACCCCAAATAGCCTACCCTTCCATTTACCTTTGTTATCCACTTTGAGCCTTTTAAATCCCATTTGTTCTGTATTTTACCACATTACTAGCCTTAAGCAGAAAAACAAATTAATTACCCTAAATTGAATCTTTGGTTAGCTTAAGAAAGAAATTGTGTTTCAATTGAGTATGGGAAGATTGTGGGAACATGGGTTAATAAGGGAATGTGTCATGATAAAAAAATGGGAATTTGGGTACCTACTCATGTAAAATTAGAAAAATTAAAAAAAAATCCATGTGCATTGATAAGCTATGTTTATTTTCCTAGTTAAAAAATATAATAATAATAATAATAATAATAATAATAATAATAATAATAATAATAATAATAAATAATAATAATAATAATAATAATAATAATAATAATAATAATAATAATAATAATAATAAAAAAAAAAAAAAAAAAAAAAAAAAAAAAAAAAAAAAAAAAATAATAATAATAATAATAAAATAATAATAATAATAATAATAATAATAATAATAATAATAATAATAATAATAATAATAATAATAATAATAATAATAATAATAATAATAAATAATAATAATAATAATAATAATAATAATAATAATAATAATAATAATAATAATAATAATAATAATAATAATAATAATAATAATAATAATAATAATAATAATAATAATAATAATAAAAAAAATAAAATAATAATAATAATAATAATAATAATAATTAAGTAATTAAATAAGGGGACAAAATTATCCCAATGTTAAGTTAATGAAAAATCAATGCATATGTGATACAAGTTAAGAGAAAAAGTTAATACATGAGTATGGAATGTGAAAGTGGGGAATTACGGGTAGCTAGGCATGAATTTAAAGCATATAAGAGTATGTATGTTAGGTAAGAGCTTGGGTTAGTCAAGGATTCAATTTATAGCTCACTTAGCCATATGCATACCCTTACCCTTACCTTAGTCCCATTACAACCTTGAAAAGACCTCATGATGTTTGCATTGGTACATTGAATATTGTTGATTGGTTAGGTGAAGAACAAAGTTTAGAAAGCATGATTAGAGAAGAATAGAGTGATTACCCTATACACTTGAGAGACTAGAGTGCATATACACTATCAGTGAGGGTTCAATGCTTAATTCTATGTTCCCTGCTTTCATGAGCTGTCTTCTTACAATTTTACTTGTCTTTTATTGTATAATTTGAATTAGTGAAATCCAATTTATGTTTTTTCTTGAAGAGCTTATTTACTTTTAATCAAGAAGACAAGAATCATATAGTTGCATCATATATATAGGTTGCATTGCATTACATGAGTCTTATATTTCTCTACTCATTTATTTTATCTCCTTAAGCTAAGCATGAGGACATGCTAATGTTTAAGTGTCGGGAGGTTGATAAACCACTATTTCATGATTTATATTGTGTTTAATTGAGTGGTTTTTATCAAGCCATTACCTACTTATTCATATGGATTGCATGATTTTACAATTCCTTCCTAGTTGATTTCTATGGTTGAAAACTTGCTTCCTAGAAACCTTTAATTAGTACATTTTAACTCTCCTTTATACCATTCGATGCCGTGATCCATGTGTTAAGTGTTTCAGGCTTCATAGGGCAAGAATGGCTCAGAGAATGGAGAGGAAGCTTGCAAAAATGGAAGAAACACAAGAAACTAAGGAGATGACCAGCGAACACTGACGCGAGCGCATGGCTCACGCGAGCGCGCGAAATGAAGAAATCGTAGCGATGCGAACGCGTGGACGATGCGTACGCGTGACAAGGAAAATTCCTAAATGACGCGAACGCGTGGACGACGCGTACGCGTGACCTGCGCGATCTGCAGAAATAACAGAATACGCTGGGGGCGATTTCGGCCCGCGTTTTGACCCAGTTTTCGGCCCAGAAACACAGACTAAAGCTAAGGAACATGCAGAGACTCAATACGCATCCACACATATTCAGATACATTGATATTAGGATTACTTTTAGTTTTAGATCTGAATCTAGATTAGCTTTATATTGATAGTTTATGCTTTTGCTTTGGATTTTGGATGTTAAAGAGTCATTACATCTGTTAAAGTTACTACTTTAGTTTGTTTCCTTATTCCTTTACTCTTTTCAGTTGATCATTGACCCTATTCAGATAAGTATGTTGCATTTTAAATTTATTAATATATAGAGTTACTTTTACTTTTAATTAATTTTAATTCTTTATTTTATTTTATTTAATTTATTATGTCATCTTATATTTTTATGAGTATTAAATCCATGTCAATGGAGTAGATTTTCTACTTGACATGGGGGTTGATTAAAAGGAGACACTTGAGTTGGAATGCTCAAGTGCTTAGTCAAATTGGATGTTGTTGGCTAATTCTGTATCTACTAATGCTAGACCTTCCCAAGGGAGAGGACTAGGATTTACGGATAAGAGTTAGTTCAATCACTTGACTTTCTTTTATTTAGTAAGGGTTAACTAAGTGAAAACAACAACCTCTTTACACTACACTAGAGAAGATTCCAACAAGGATAGAACTTCCACTTAATCATTCCCCCAGTCAAGGCCTTTTAATATTAATAATAATTCTTAGTTTATTGCTTTAATTTACAATTATTTTAAATTGCACGTTATCCAACTCAAACTTTCTTGAAAATTACTGATTAATAAATTAGCACCCTTTTCTGCAACTCGTTGGGAGACGATCTGTGACTCATACTCCCAGTATTTTTATTTCTAAAATTTGTGACAACTTTTCTAAATTGACAAGGCGGACCTTAGCTGATTAAGAACTACACTCACAACGTATTTTATAAGTTATTTCTTAATTAGCTGACTTCTGCCTGCTGTTCAGAATCCTGCAATGGAAGAGGTGAATTACATGGGAGAACCCTATGAAAACACCTATAATCCTTCATGGAGAAATCATCCTAATCTCTCATGAAAGGATCAACAGAAGCCTAATCAAGGCTTCAATAATAATAATGGTGGAATAAATAGGTTTGGTAATAGCAAACCTTTTCCATCATCTTCTCAGCAACAGATAGAGAATTCTAAGCAGAGCCACTCTGACTTAGCAACTGTAGTCTCTGATCTATCTAAGACAACTCTTAGTTTTATGACTGAAGCTAGGTCCTCCATTAGAAATTTAGAGGCACAAGTGGGTCAGCTAAGTAAAAGAGTTACTGAACTCCCTCCTAGTACTCTCCCAAGCAATACAGTAGAAAACCCAAAAAGAGAGTGCAAGGCCATAACTATAACCAACATGGCCGAACCTGGAGAGGAAGAAAAGGCAGTGATTTCCAATGAGGAAGACCTCAATGGACGTCCACTAGCCACTAAGAAGTTCCCCATTGAGAAACCAAAGGAATCTGAGGCTCATATAGAGACCATAGAGATTCCACTAAATTTACTGTTGTCATTCATGAGCTCTGATGAGTATTCTTCCTCTGAAAAGGATGAAGATATTGATGAAGAGCAAGTTGCTTAATATCTAGGAGCAATCATGAAGCTGAATGCCAAGTTATTTGGTAATGAGACTTGGGAGGATGAACCCCCATTGCTCATCAATGAACTAAATGATCTGGTTCAACTAAAATTACCTCAGAAGAAACAGGATCCTGGAAAGTTCTTAATACCTTGTACCATAGGCACCATAACCTTTGAGAAGGCTCTGTGTGACCTGGGGTCAGGGATAAACCTCATGCCCCTCTCTGTAATGGAGAAACTAGGGATCTTTGAGGTGCAAGCTGCAAGAATCTCACTAGAGATGGCAGACAATTCAAGGAAACAGGCTTATGGACTTGTAGAGGATGTCTTAGTAAAGGTTGAAGGCCTGTACATCCCTGCTGATTTCATAATCCTAGATATTGGGAAGGAAGAGGATGAAACCATCATCCTTGGAAGACCCTTCCTAGCCATAGCAAGAGCTGTGATTGATGTGGACAGAGGAGAGCTAGTCCTTCAATTGAATGAGGACTACCTTGTGTTTAAGGCTCAAGGATCTTCTTCTGTAACCATGGAGAAGAAGCATGAAAAGCTTCTCTCAATACAGAGTCAAACAGAGCCCCCACACTCAACTTCTAAGTTTGGTGTTGGGAGGCCAACATCAAGCTTTGAGTCCCTGTGAAGCTCTCTAAGAGCTCACTGTCAAGCTATTGACATTAAAGAAGCGCTTGTTGGGAGGCAACCCAATGATATTTAGTTATATTTAATTATTTTTCGTTGATATTTTATGTTTTCTTTAGGTTGATGATCATGTGAAGTCACAAAAAAAAAAAAAAATCAAAAACAGAGTGAAAAACAGCATTAAAAATAGCACACCCTGGAGGACAGACTTACTGTCGTTCAAACGCCAGTAAGGATAGCAGAATGGGCGTTTAACGCCCAGCCTGGCAGCATTCTAGGCATTAAACGCCAGAATGGGCAGCACTCTGGGTGTTTAATGCCAGAAAGGGTTGTCTGGCATCTAGCTGGCGTTAAACGCCAGAAATAGACATCTGGCTGGCGTTTAACGCCAGGAATGGGCAGCAGAGTGGCATTTAATGCTAGGAAAGGTAGCAGAGCTGGTGTTAAACGCTAGAATTGGTACAGAATGGGCGTTTGAGCGCCAGAATGGTGCAGGGACTCAATTTTCTTGACACCTCAGGATCTGTGGACCCCACAGGATCCCCACCTACCCCACCTCTTCTTCTCTCCTCTTCACACCTTTCCATAACACTCTTCCCCAAACACCATTGACCAAATCCTACCCTCTTCCCCACAACCTCTTCACCACTCACATCCATCCATCATTAAACCCCACCTACCTTACCATTCAAATTCAAACCATTTCCCTCCCAAACCTAAACCCATCCACACATGGCCGAATTCCCTCTCTCCCTTACCCTATAAATACCCCTCCTTACCACCTTCAATTTCACACATCATACACAATACACCCCCTTGGCCGAACCCTCTCATCACCTCCATCTCTTCCATTTCTTCTTTTTCTACTCCTTTCTTTCTTCTTTTGCTCGAGGATGAGCAAACCTTCTAAGTTTGGTGTGGGAAAAGCTAAAGCTTTTTGTTTTCCATAACCACTAATGGCACCTAAGGCCGGAGAAACCTCTAGAAAGAGGAAAGGGAAGGCAATTGCTTCCACCTCCGAGTCATGGGAGATGGAGAGATTAATCTCAAAAGCCCATCACTAGAAAGAGGATGGAGCAAACAAGAGAGCCTACTCATGAACCTCAACAAGAGCATGAGGAAATTCCTCCTCAAGAAATCCCTGAGATGCTTCAAGGGATGCACTTTCCTCCACGAAACTATTGGGAACAAATTAACACCTCCTTAGGAGAACTGAGTTCTAACATGGGGCAACTAAGGATGGAGCACCAAGAGCACTCCATTATCCTCAATGAAATCAGAGAGGACCAAAGAGCCATGAGGGAGGAGCAACAAAGGCAAGGAAGGGACATAGAGGAGCTCAAGTACTCCATAATATCTTCAAGAGGAAGAACTAGCCGCCATCACTAAGGTGGACCCGTTCTTTAATTTCCTTGTTTTTATTTTTTTGTTTTTCGAAAATTATGCTTTATGTTTTGTGTCTTTATTACATGATCATTAGTGTCTAGTGTCTATGTCTTAAAGCTATGAATGAACTATGAATCCATCACCTTTCTTAAATGAAAAATATTTTTAATTACAAAAGAATAAGAAGTACATGATTTCGAATTCTATCTTGAAATTACTTTAATTATTTTGATGAGGTGGAAATACTTTTTGTTTTCTGAATGAATGCTTGAACAGTGCATATTTTTGAATTTGTTGTTTATGAATGTTAAAATTGTTGGCTCTTGAAAGAATAATGAAAAAGGAGAAATGTTATTTGATAATCTGAAGAATCATAAAATTGATTCTTGAAGCAAGAAAAAGCAATGAATATAAACCTTGCGACAAAAATAGCGAAAAAAATAAAGAAAAAAAAGAAAGAAAAAGAAAGAGCAAGCAGAAAAAGCCAGTAACCCTTTAAATCAAAAGGCAAGGGTAGAAAAGGATCCGAGGCTTTGAGCATCAATGGATAGGAGGGCCCAAAGGAATAAAATCCTAGCCTAAGCGGCTAAACCAAGCTGTCCCTAACCATGTGCTTGTGGCGTGAAGGTGTCAAGTGAAAAGCTTGAGACTGTGCGATTAAAGTCGTGGTCTAAAGCAAAAAGAGTGTGCTTAAGAGCTCTGGGCACCTCTAACTGGGGACTCTAGCAAAGCTGGGTCACAATCTGAAAAGGTTCACCCAGTTATGTGTCTGTGGCATTTATGTATCCGTTGGTAATACTGGAAAACAAAATGCTTAGGGTCACGGCCAAGACTCATAACGTAGCTGTGTTCAAGAATCAACATACTGAACTAGGAGAATTAATAACACTATCTGAATTTTGAGTTCCTATAGATGCCAATCATTCTAAACTTCAAAGGATAAAGTGAGATGTTAAAACTGTTCAGAAGCAAAAAGGCTACAAGTCCCGCTCATTTAATTGGAACTAAATTCATTGATAAGTTTGGAATTCACTGTATATTCTCTTCTTTTTATCCTATTTTGTTTTTAGTTGCTTGGGGACAAGCAACAATTTAAGTTTGGTGTTGTGATAGCGGATAATTTATATCCTTTTTGGCATTGTTTTTACATAGTTTTTAGTATGTTTTAGTTACTTTTTATTATATTTTTATTAGTTTTTATTCAAAAATCACATTTCTGGACTTTACTATGAGTTTGTGTGTTTTTCTGTGATTTCAGGTATTTTCTGGCTGACATTAAGGGACTTGAGCAAAAATCTGATACAGAGGCTGAAAAAGGACTGCAGATGCAGTTGGATTCTGACCCTGCTGCATTTGAAATGGATTTTCTTGAGCTACAGAAGCCCAATTGGCGCGCTCTCAATTGCGTTGGAAAGTAGACATCCTGGGCTTCCCGAGATTTGATGGCCCAAACTGGCGTTCAGAGTCAGCCAAAAATATCTTGGCGTAAAACGCCCAAAATGGCACCAGAATTGGAGTTAAATGCCCAAACTGGCACCAAAGCTGGCGTTTAACTCCAGCAACAGCCTATGCACGTGTAAAGCTCAATGCTCAGCCCAAGCACACACCAAGTGGGCCCTGGAAGTGGATTTCTGCACTAACTCCACTTAGTTACTTATTTTTTGTAAACCCTAGTTACTAGTTTAGTATAAAAACTACTTTTAGAGATTTATTTTGGAGACTTTTATCTTTTATCATTTTTGAACTTGTATGTTCACGTTTGGAGGCTGGCCATTCGGCCATGCCTAGACCTTTCACTTATGTATTTTCCACGGTGGAGTTTCTACACCCCATATATTAAGGTGTGGAGCTCTGTTGTTCTTCATAAATTAATACAAGTACTATTGTTTTTCTATTCAACTCACGCTTACTTCTTCTCTAAGATATTTGCTCGCACTTCAACCTGATGAATGTGATGACCCGTGACACTCATCATCATTCTCACTTATGAACGCGTGCCTGACAACCACTTCCGTTCTATCTGCAATATCTTGAGTGTGTATCTCTTGGCCTCCTGGTTCACGACGCATGATTGCCTCTCCTGACAACAGAGCATTCTATTCCGTGAGATCAGAGTCTTCGTGGTATAGGTTAGAACCATTGGCAGCATTCATGAGATCCGAAAAGTCTAAACCTTGTCTGTGGTATTCCGAGTAGGATCAGGGAAGGGATGACTGAGACGAGCTTCAAACTTGCAAATGTTGGGCACAGTGACAGTGTGCAAAAGGACAATGGTCCTATTCCGACGCTAGCGGGAACCGACAGATGATTAGCCGTGCGGTGACAGCGCATATGGATTTGTTTTCATCCGAGAGGATCATACAACTTGCCATGGAAGGAGGTAACGCATGGTTGGAAGAAGGCAGTAGGAAAGCAGAAGGTCAGAAGCAACAAAGCATCTCCAGACGCTTATCTGAAATTCCCACCAATGAATTACATAAGTATCTCTATTTTATTTTCTGTTTTATTTATATTTTAATTATCAAAACCTTATAACCATTTGAATCCGCCTGACTGAGATTTACAAGGATGACCATAGCTTGCTTCAAGCCGACAATCTCCGTGGGATCGACCCTTACTCACGTAAGGTTTATTACTTGGGCGACCCAGTGCACTTGCTGGTCAGTTACACAGAATTGTGAAGAAGTTTTGAAATCACATTCTCCCATACTAAGTTTTTGGCGCTATAGCTAGGGAATGAATAATCACAATTTCACGTACCACGTGCCCATCGATGCATTCCCAATTCTTGTTTCTTCATGCATTCACCACTTTGTATGCTTTTCTCTTCATTTCTTCCATCCAATACTTACCTTTATGAACCTGAAATCACTAAACAAACACATCAAGGCATCGAATGGAATTAAAGTGAGTTAAAATCACCAATTTAAGGGGCCTAAAAAGCATGTTTTCAAACTTAAGCACAATTCAAGGGAGAATTACAAAATCATACTATTTCATAGAATAAATGTGGGAAAAGGTGATAAATCACGAAATCGGGGTTTATCAAATCTCCCCACACTTAAACTAAGCATGTCCTCATGCTAAAATCAAGAAAGAAACAAAGAGGTATCAACATTTATTCAATGCAACTAACTAAATGCAATCTATCTATATGCAACCTATTTACATGAATGCAATGGCTTAGTCAAAATAAATCAATCTCCAAGAATACGCATGCAAGCACAAGGGCTAAGGCAATAGCAATAAAAGCAAACCAACAATTGAGTTGAATCATTAAGAGATTTCACAAACTTGCAAGAAAAGATGATCATGGGTGGAAACATGTAATTGAGCGATCGAACCCTCGCCGGATGTGTATCCGCTCTAGGCATTCAAGTGTATGGGGGTTGATTCACTCAATTCTCCCCTAGTCATGCTTTCCAAGATTTATTTTTTATCTAACAATCAACAATTATTCTATGCATGAATACAAATATCATGAGGACTTTCCCATAGGTTGTAATGGGGCTAAGGTCAAGGTAGGGTGCATATGGTCAAGAGAGCTAGAATTTTGAATCTTTGATTAACTTAAACTTTCCACCTAACCTATGACAACCTATACAATTCTAAACAATCCCAACTACCCATTCTTCACTTTTACACACACTCATGTATTCTTTTTTGATCACCACACATATGCATTGATCATTATTAAGCTTTGAACTTTGGGGCATTTTTGTCCCCTTTTTATTGCAATTCTTTTTTTTCTTTTTCTATTTCTATTATATATATTATTTTTATTATTTTATTATTTTTTATTTTTTTGAAACATAAAATATATACAAGAACATCAATGCATATGGTTTACACATGATTAATACATGAGTATGTACCCAATTCCCAAGATTTTCAACACAAATATGAAAACACACTTTTATCTCTACCCAATATACCCAACTTTCCCAAAATCAAGTAATGAACACTCTCACTAGCCTAAACTAATCAAAGATCCAAACAAGAGACATTTATTGTCTTTCACTTAGGCTTGTAATGTGCTGATATTAAGAACAAATGGGTTAAGAATAGGCTCAAAATTGGCTAACAATGGAAGATAAAAGGTAGGCTATTTGGGTAAGTGAGCTAATTGAAACAATGACCTCAATCATATAAATGCATATATACACAAAATAATGGACATAAAGAATCAAACAAATCAAAAGATTACAATCATAGGAAGAGAATAATGCACACAAGAATGAAAATAAGTGGTTATATGATGTAACCACACAATTAGGCTCAAAACTCTCATGCTGGTGTTCTTAGCTCAAAACATGATCCACAAAGTGTATTATCAAGCAAGTTCTAAAAAAATATTTTCAACCATTTGGAGTGGTGCTCTAGAAATGGAATTCTTGAAAATTTTTATCATATTGACTAAGTGATGAGCGGATATTTTATACGCTTTTTGGGGATAATTTCATATAGTTTAGAGTATGTTTTAGTTAGTTTTTAGTCTATTTTTATTAGTTTTTAGGAAAAATTCATATTTCTGGACTTTACTATGAGTTGTGTATTTTTCTGTAATTTTAGGTATTTTTCTGGCTGAAATTGAAGGAGCTGAGCAAAAATCTGATTCAGGCTGAAAAAGGACTGCTGATGCTGTTGGATTCTGACCTCCCTGCACTCAAAGTAGATTTTCTGGAGCTACAGAACTCGAAATGGCATGCTTCCAAGTGCGTTGGAAAGTAGACATCCAGGGCTTTCCAGCAATATATAATAGTCCATACTTTGCACAAGGATAGACGACGTAAACTGGCGTTCAACGCCAGTTCTCTGCCCAATTCTGGCGTCCAGCGCCAGAAAAGGATAAAAAACTGGAGTTGAACGCCCAAACTGGCATAAAAACTGGCGTTCAACTCCACAAATGGCCTCTGCACGTGACTCACTTAAATCTCAGCCCCAGCACACACCAAGTGGGCCCCAGAAGTGGATCTCTGCATCATCCATCATAGTCCACTCATATTTTGTAACCCTAGGCTACTAGTTTAGTATTTAAACAACTTTTAGAGACTTATTTTGTATCTCATGACATTTTCAGATCTAAACTTTGTATTCTCTGACGGCATGAGTCTCTAAACCCCATTGTTGGGGGTGAGGAGCTCTGCTGTGTCTCGATGAATTAATGCAAGTATTTCTGTTTTCCATTCAAACACGCTTGTTCCTAGCTAAGATGTTCATTCGCGCTTAACTGTGATGAAGGTGATGACCCGTGACATTCATCACCTTCCTCAACCCACGAACGTGTGCCTGACAACCACCTCCATTCTATATCCGATTGAATGAATATCTCTTAGATTCCTTAATCAGAATCTCCGTGGTATAAGCTAGAACTGATGGCGGCATTCATGAGAATCCGGAAAGTCTAAACCTTGTCTGTGGTATTCCGAGTAGGATTCAAGGATTGAATGACTGTGACGAGCTTCAAACTCCTGAAGGCTGGGCATTAGTGACAGATGCAAAAGGATAGTAAATCCTATTCCAACCGGATCGAGAACCAACCAGTGATTAGCCGTGCTGTGACAGAGCGCGTGAGCGTAGTTTTCGCTGGAAGGATGGAAGGTAGCCATTGACAACGGTGATCCACCAACACACAGCTTGCCATAGGAGGACGTGCGCGCGTGAATCAGAAGACAGAGGAAAGCAGAGATTCAGAAGACAAAGCATCTCCAAAACTCCAACATATTCTCCATTACTGCACAACAAGTAACCTTTAATTTATGATCTCTTGGTTATTCACAATTCAACTGATAAACATAATTGACTTCCTGACTAAGATTTACAAAATAACCATAGATTGCTTCAATCCAACAATCTCTGTGGGATTCGACCCTTACTCACGTAAGGTATTACTTGGACGACCCAGTGCACTTGCTGGTTAGTGGTACGAGTTGTGAAAAGTGTGATTCACAATTCGTGCACCAAGTTTTTGGCGCCGTTGCCGGGGATTGTTCGTGTTTGAACAACTGACGGATTATTTTGTTGCTTAGATTAGGAAAAAATTCTTTTTTTTGTTTAGAGACTTTTATTATTTATCCCTTGTTAAAACACTTTAAAATTATAGCTCAATTAGTTAGAACGTGGTGTTTATGTTCATGATAATTGGCTATCATATTTTTTTAAAAAAGAACCTTTTTCAAAAATAATTTTTCTGTTAAATCCTGTGCCAAACTTTAAGTTTGGTGTTTTCAAAAATAACCTTTCTTAAAATTTTCGAAAATTTTCATAACTCATTTGGCTAGAGCGTTAATCTGTGTTCTTGGTAATTGGGTTAGAGTCTTTTATATTCTTTTCAAAACCTTCTTTTTCATAAATAATATTTTTTCTATTAAATCTTGTGCCAAACTTTAAGTTTGGTGTTTTCTTGTTGATTTCCCTTTGGTTTTCGAAAATTTTGGTTTGGTTTTCTAAAAATTTTAAGTTTGGTGTTCTTTCTTCATGTTCTTGTGTTCTTGTGAGTCTTCAAAGTGTTCTTGAGTTTTCCTTGTGTCTTGATCTTAAAATTTTTAAGTTTGGTGTTCCTTGGTGTTTTCCCTCCAAAATTTTCAAAAACAAGGAGCATTAGATCTAAAAATTTTAAATCTTGTACTATCTTATTGTTTTTCTCTCTCCTCACTAAATTCAAAATTATCTTTTCAAAATATCTCTTCTAACTTCCTAACTTCTTATCTTTTCAAAATTTGTTTCAACTAACCAACTAACTTTTTGTTTGTTTCTTAACTTTTTCAAAACTACCTAACTCACTCTCTCTCTCTAATTTTCGAAAATATCTTCCCTCTTTTTCAAAAATTTCTTTTTTTTTAACTAATTAATTTTTATTTTCTTTTACGAAAATTTTTTTTTTTTTAATTTCAAAATTCAAATTCTTTTTAGTTATTTTATTTTATTTAAGTATTTACTTCTTATAAAATAAAATAAATAAAAAGATAAATCAGTCCAAGTTTTATTCATATATCCATCATGGACATAAGTGGAAATGAACAGTCTAGGAGGACTCTGGGGTCATATTCTAACCCCTCTACTGCTTCATATGGGAGTAGCATATGCATACCCTCCATTGGAGTTAGTAGCTTTGAGTTGAATCCTCAGCTCATTATCATGGTGCAGCAAAGTTGCCAGTATTCCGGTCTTCCACAGGAAGAACCTACAGAGTTTCTGGCACAGTTTTTACAAATTGCTGACACAGTACATGATAAAGAAATAGATCAGGATGTCTACAGACTATTACTGTTTCCATTTGCTGTAAAAGATCAAGCTAAGAGGTGGTTGAATAACCAACCTAAGGCCAGCATAAGGACATGGAAACAGCTGACAGAAAAATTCCTGAATCAATATTTCCCTCCAAAAAGGATGACACAGCTAAGGCTGGACATCCAAGGCTTCAAGCAAGGAGATAATGAATCTCTTTATGATGCCTGGGAGAGATACAGAGAGATGCTACGAAAATGCCCCTCTGAAATGTTTTCAGAGTGGGTTCAGTTAGACATCTTCTACTATGGACTTGCAAAAGGAGCTCAGATGTCTCTAGATTACTCAGCTGGTGGATCTATCCATATGAGAAAGACAATTGAAGAGGCTCAAGAGCTCATTGATACAGTTGCCAGGAATCAGCATCTGTATCTAAGCAGCAACCCTTCCATGAATGAAGAGGTTAAAACAGTAACTGCTGAATTCAGTACTGTAAAACAAGCTGCTGAATTCAATCAGCAATTGGATTTTCTAACAAAGCAGCTAGCTGAATTCAAGGACAGGCTACAGGAGACAAGGATAGCTAATATACATATGGACGAACAGTTTAAGCAAACAAAGCAGCAGCTATCAAGGCAAATAGCAGAAGAATGCCAAGCAGTTCAATTAAGAAGTGGGAAAACATTAAATACCCCACCTCAAGGCATCAAAAATTCAAGAAATGAGCAACCCACCAAAGATTCACCTGAGGACAGTAAGAGCCCAGGGAAAAATAATTCTGGCACTAAAACGCCAGAAAATGGGTGGAAGGCTGGCGCTGAACGCCCAGACCATGCCCAAAACTGGCGTTCAGCGCCAGAAGCAAGGCAGGATTGGCGTTCAACGCCAGAAATGGGCAAGAATCTGGCGTTGAACGCCCAAATGGGGGCAGAATCCAGCGTTGAACGCCCAAAATGGGTACAATGCTGGCGTTCAGGCGCCAGGAACAGACAGTGAGTTGGCGTCTAACGTCACTCCAGCTTCTGACTCTGGTACTCAATTGCCAGTGAGGGATCAGACACACACAAGTGCTGATAACAACCCCTCTAAAAAGGCTTCTTTAACCACTAAGGTTGAGGAATATAAAGCTAAGATACCTTATCCTCAAAAACTCCGGAAAGAGGAGCAGGATAAGCAATTTGCTCGCTTTGCAGATTATCTAAGGACTCTTGAAATAAAGATTCCATTTGCAGAGGCACTTGAGCAAATACCTTCTTATGCCAAGTTCATGAAAGAGATCTTGAGTCATAAAAAGGAGTGGAGAGAAACAGAAAGAGTTCTCCTCACTGAAGAATGCAGTGCAGTCATTCTGAAAAGCTTTCCTGAAAAGCTTAAAGACCCTGGGAGTTTTCTGATACCATGCATATTAGAAGGTGATTGCACCAAGACAGCTTTATGTGATCTTGGGGCAAGCATCAACCTGATACCTGCATCCACTATCAGGAAGCTTGGCTTAACTGAAGAAGTTAAACCAACCCGGATATGTCTCCAACTTGCTGATGGTTCCACTAAATACCCATCAGGCGTGATTGAGGACATGATTGTCAGAGTTGTGCCATTCGCCTTTCCTACTGACTTTGTTGTGCTGGAAATGGAGGAGCACAAGAGTGCTCCTCTCATTCTAGGAAGACCCTTCCTAGCAACTGGACGATCCCTCATTGATGTCCAACAGGGGGAAATAACCCTGAGAGTCAATGATGATGAGTTCAAGTTGAACGCTGTCAAAGCCATGCAGCATCCAGACACATCAACAGACTGCATGAAAGTTGATCTCATTGACTCTTTAGTAGAAGAGATCAACATGGCTGAGAGTCTCGAATCAGAGTTGGAAGACATCTTTAAAGATGTTCAACCTGATTTGGAGAGAGGACATGAAAGAGCCTCTGAACTTTCTTCTGAAAGAGGAAAAACCTCCTAAACCCGAGCTCAAGCCACTACCACCTTCCTTGAAATATGCATTTCTGGGAGAAGGTGACACTTTTCCAGTGATCATAAGCTCTGCTTTAAATTCACAGGAAGAGGAAGCACTTATTCAAGTGCTAAGGACACACAAGACAGCTCTTGGGTGGTCCATAGGTGACCTTAAGGGCATAAGCCCAGCTAGATGCATGCACAAAATCCTATTAGAGGACAATGCCAAACCAGTGGTTCAACCACAGAGGCGGCTAAATCCAGCCATGAAGGAAGTGGTGCAGAAAGAGGTCACCAAATTACTAGAGGCTGGGATTATTTATCCCATTTCTGATAGCCCCTGGGTGAGCCCTGTTCAAGTCGTCCCAAAAAAGGGAGGCATGACAATGATTCATAATGAAAAAAATGAACTGGTTCCTACAAGAACAGTTACAGGGTGGCGCATGTGTATTGACTACAGAAGGCTCAATACAGCCACCAGAAAGGATCATTTTCCTTTACCATTCATAGACCAGATGCTAGAGAGACTAGCAGGTCATGATTATTACTGCTTTTTGGATGGCTACTCAAGCTATAACCAGATTGCAGTAGATCCCCAGGATCAAGAGAAAACAGCATTCACATGTCCATCCGGAGTGTTTGCTTATAGAAGGATGCCCTTTGGGCTATGCAATGCACCTGCAACCTTCCAGAGATGCATGCTCTCTATTTTCTCTGATATGGTGGAAAAATTTCTGGAAGTCTTCATGGATGACTTCTCAGTATATGGAGACTCATTCAGCTCCTGTCTTGATCACCTAAAACTTGTTCTGAAAAGATGCCAAGAAACTAACCTAGTTTTAAACTGGGAAAAGTGTCACTTCATGGTGACTGAAGGAATTGTTCTTGGGCATAAAATCTCAAACAAGGGAATAGAGGTGGATCAAGCAAAAATAGAGGTAATTGAAAAATTACCACCACCTGCCAATGTTAAGGCAATCAGAAGCTTTCTGGGGCATGCAGGATTCTATAGGAGGTTTATAAAGGATTTTTCAAAAATCGCAAAACCTCTAAGCAATCTGCTAGTTGCTGACACGCCATTTGTGTTTGACACAGCATGCCTGCAGGCGTTTGAAACGCTGAAAGCTAAGCTGGTCACAGCACCAGTCATTTCTGCACTAGACTGGACATTGCCATTTGAGTTAATGTGTGATGCCAGTAATCATGCCATTGGTGCAGTATTGGGACAGAGGCATGACAAGCTTCTGCATGTCATTTATTATGCCAATCGCGTTCTAAATGATGCCCAGAAAAATTACACAACCACAGAAAAAGAACTACTTGCAGTGGTTTACGCCATTGACAAGTTCAGATCATACTTAGTAGGATCAAAAGTGATTGTGTATACTGACCATGCTGCTCTTAAATATCTACTCACAAAGCAGGATTCAAAACCCAGGCTCATCAGATGGGTATTGCTTCTGCAAGAGTTTGATATAGAAATAAGAGACAGAAAAGGGACAGAGAACCAAGTAGCTGATCATCTGTCCCGGATAGAGCCAGTGGAAGGGACGTCCCTCCCCTTTCTTGAGATCTCTGAGACGTTCCCTGATGAGCATCTATTTGCCATTCAGGAAGCACCATGGTTTGCCGATATTGCAAACCATAAAGCTGCAAGGTTCATACCCAAGGAGTACAATAGAATACAAAAGAAGAAACTAATTACTGATGCAAAGTACTACTTGTGGGATGAACCCTATCTCTTTAAGAGATGTGCAGACGGAATTATCCGTAGGTGTGTCCCCAGAGAGGAAGCACAGAGAATCCTATGGCATTGCCATGGATCTCAATATGGAGGCCATTTCGGAGGTGAGCGAACAGCCACCAAGGTCCTCCAATGTGGCTTCTATTGGCCCACACTCTATAAAGATTCCCGAGAGTTTGTACGTAATTGTGACAGTTGCCAAAGAGCTGGTAATCTGCCTCATGGTTACGCCATGCCTCAACAAGGAATCTTGGAAATAGAGTTGTTTGATGTATGGGGAATTGACTTCATGGGACCTTTCCCACCATCATACTCAAACACTTATATTCTGGTGGCAGTTGACTATGTATCAAAATGGGTTGAGGCTATTGCCACACCCACCAATGATACTAAAACAGTGCTGAAGTTCCTCCAGAAACATATCTTTAGCAGGTTTGGTGTCCCTAGAGTGTTAATCAGTGATGGGGGCACTCACTTCTGCAATAAATAGCTTTACTCTGCCATGGTTCGGTGTGGAATTCGCCACAAAGTGGCCACTCCATATCATCCACAAACCAACGGGCAAGCTGAAGTCTCTAACAGAGATTTAAAGAGAATCCTGGAATGGACAGTAAATACCCGTAGAAAGGATTGGGCAAGGAGCTTGGATGATGCTCTGTGGGCTTACAGAACAGCATTCAAGACCCCCATAGGGACCTCTCCATACCAACTCGTGTATGGTAAGGCATGCCACTTGCCCGTGGAACTGGAACATAAGGCCTACTGGGCAACCAGATTCCTAAACTTAGATGCCAAATTAGCAGGAGAAAAACGATTGCTCCAGCTAAATGAGCTAGAGGAATTCAGATTCACAGCTTTCGAAAATGCCAAGCTTTATAAAGAAAAATAAAAAAATGGCATGACAGAAAGCTGTCATCTAGAATCTTTGAACCAGGACAGAAGGTCCTGTTGTTTAACTCTAGACTCAGGCTATTCCCTGGGAAACTGAAATCCCGGTGGAGGGGACCATACGTGATTACAAGTGTGTCACCATATGGTTACGTGGAGCTTCAAGATATTGATTCTGATAAGAAGTTCATTGTCAATGGACAAAGAATCAAGCATTATCTTGAAGGCAACATTGAGCAAGACTGCTCAAGGCTGAAGCTAGATTAAAAGCTCAGCAAGGTCCAGCTAAAGACAATAAAGAAGCGCTTGCTGGGAGGCAACCCAGCCATGGGGCATTAATCCTCTAAGCATTTTGCCCTATTTTTCTTTTTTTATTTTTTTATATAAAGTTTACTGACACTAAGGTAAAGGATCAATTGCATAAGTTTACAGGGTTACAGAAGGAATTTGCACACAAAACAGAGATTGGAAGCTCAATGGCAAGAAAACGCCAGTAATGGCAGCAATTGGGCGTTCAACGCCAGAAATGGCCACCCACTGGGCGTTGAACGCCAGGAATGGAAGCAACTGGGCGCTGAACGCCCAGGAGATCAGCATTTGGGCGCTGAACGCCCAAAACAGGCAGTGTTTGGGCGTTCAAACGCCAGGAGGACAGGGAGGAGCCAAATCCAGTAATCCCACACGTATTTCCATTTTAATTTCAAATTTTATGCTTCAATGCATGATTTTTACATGAACATATCAAGAACCCTGATTTCTAAAATCCTTAATTTCTAAAAAATCCATCTTTCCAAATTCAATCCAACTCTTTTCAAAATCTTTTCTGAAAACAAATCTATCTTTTTCACTCAAAAATCTTTTCAACTAATCCATATCTTTTTCAAATATCCATATTATCTTTTTCAAAATTCAGAGTTATCTTTTTCAAAAATCTATCATATCTTTTCAAAATTAATCTTCTATCTTATCTTTTTCAACTCAATCCTTTTATCTTATCTCCTCCAATTTTTCGAAAAAAACACCCCCACCCCTTTAAATTGGGTTCGGCCCCCCCTCCTTCATCCACAAGTGCTACTCAATCTCCGTCTATCCCTCTCCTTTCTTTTCTTTTGCTTGAGGACAAGCAAACCTCTAAGTTTGGTGTGTTTATCCGAGATCACTACTAAGATTATGGCTCTCAAAGGAAAACAATCCACTCCAAGAGGCAAGAAAGAGAGCGTTCCAAAACCACTTTGGAATCAAGGGAAGTTCTTATCTAAAGAACATTCAGACCATTATCTTAAAGTAATGGGTCTGAGATCAGTGACCCCGGAAGTTAGATTCGATCTGAAAGAAGATGAATATCCGGAGATCCAGGAGCAAATTCGAATCAGGAACTGGGAAGTCCTAGCTAATCTTGAAACGAAAGTAGGAAGGAACATGGTCCAGGAGTTCTATGCTAATATGTGGCAGACTGACAAGCAAAGACTATCTGGAACAGCCTGCTACGAATTTCGGACCATGGTCAGGGGAAAGATTGTTCATACCACCCCTGACAAGATCAGAGAGATATTAAAGCTACCTCAGCTAAAGGATGATCCAGACTCCTTCAACAGGAGGATGATGAGAGTAGACATTGGCCTGGATAAGATCTTAGAGGACATATGTATCCCTGGAGCCAGGTGGACCACCAACACAAAGGGCATCCCAAATCAACTCAAGAGGGAGGATCTCAAACCAGTTGCCAGAGGATGGCTGGACTTCATTGGGCGTTCTCTGTTGCCCACTAGCAACCGTTCTGAAGTCACAGTTAAAA
Organism: Arachis hypogaea; assembly: GCF_003086295.3. Lineage (NCBI taxonomy): Eukaryota > Viridiplantae > Streptophyta > Magnoliopsida > Fabales > Fabaceae > Arachis > Arachis hypogaea. The sequence continues at coordinate 37,893,843 of NC_092049.1, read as the reverse complement.
GAGCAGTGATGATTCATTGCATCATGATGGGAAAGGAAGTGGAGGTTCATCAGCTGATTTCAACTGAGCTCTATAAGATTGCTAACAAAAATTCAAAAGAGGCCAGGTTGGCTTATCCAAGCGTGATTTCTCTGCTCTGCAAGGACGCTGGAGTCAAGATGGGAATAACTGAATATATCCTAATTGAAAAGTCAATCACCAAAGCATCAATGGAGAGACAACAAGCACAGGAGGATCTTATCAAGAAGAGAGCACAGAAATTCCTTCCAGAGATACCTCAAGCTGAATACTGGGAATATATTGAGACATCCATCACCAAGATGCAGGAAGCTATGGAGCAAATAATAAAACAACAGAAGGAACACAGTCAAATGCTGACCCATATGCTTAAAGAACAAGAGGAGCAGAGACGTGACTTAAGGGAACTGAAGCGCCAAAAGTCTTCTGTAATACCAAGCCTCCCAAGGATCAGAGGAACCCCCATACCCCCAGAATAAAGGTTGTTAATTTCCAATTTCTGCCTTAACTCTGTGACAGTGTCCTTATAAAAAGTTTACCTTAGAAGTCATATAATAGTAATTAGTATCTATTTGATTTTATCTCCAATTAAGCTATAGTTTATTTTTCTCATCATCAGCAAATATGAATAAAATAGTAGATCTTTTGAATAAGAAGCAATAAAATTTAGAGTTTAATAAAAGAAATTCTAATTGGTTAAATGTGGTGGCAATGCTTTCTGTCTTCTGAATGAATGCTTGAACAGTGCATATGTCTTTTGAATTTGTTGTTTAAGACTGTTAAATATGTTGGCTCTTGAAAGAATGATGAACATGAGACATGTTATTGATAATCTGAAAATCATAAAAATGATTCTTGAAGCAAGAAAAAGCAGCAAAGAACAAAGCTTGCAGAAAAAAAAAAGAAGCAAGCAGAAAAAGCCAAAAGCTCTTAAAACCAAAAGGCAAGGGCAAATAAAAAGGATCCCAAGGCTTTGAGCATCAGTGGATAGGAGGGCCTAAGGGACTAAAATCCTGGTCTAAGCGGCTAAACCAAGCTGTCCCTAACCATGTGCTTGTGGCGTGCAGGTGTCAAGTGAAAACTTGAGACTGAGCGGTTAAAGTCAAGGTCCAAAGCAAAAAGAAGAGTGTGCTTAAGAACTCTGGACACCTCTAATTGGGGACTTTAGCAAAGCTGAGTCACAATCTGAAAAGGTTCACCCAGTTATGTGTCTGTGGCATTTATGTATCCGGTAGTAATACTGGAAAACAAAGTGCTTAGGGCCACGGCCAAGACTCATAAAGAAGCTGTGTTCAAGAATCATCACACTAAACTAAGAGAATCAATAACATTATCTGAATTCTAAGTTCCTATAGATGCCAATCACTCTGAGCTTCAATGGATAAAGTGAGATGCCAATACTGTTCAGAGGCAAAAAGCTACTAGTCCCGCTCATCTAAGTAGAATCTGAGCTTCATTCAAAAACTCTGAGATATTATTGCCTCTCAACCTATTAGTCTTCTATTTTATTTGTCTAGTTGCTTGAGGACAAGCAACAGTTTAAGTTTGGTGTTGTGATGCGCGGATATTTTATACGCTTTTTGGGGATAATTTCATATAGTTTAGAGTATGTTTTAGTTAGTTTTTAGTCTATTTTTATTAGTTTTTAGGAAAAATTCATATTTCTGGACTTTACTATGAGTTGTGTGTTTTTCTGTAATTTCAGGTATTTTTCTGGCTGAAATTGAAGGAGCTGAGCAAAAATCTGATTCAGGCTGAAAAAGGACTGCTGATGCTGTTGGATTCTGACCTCCCTGCACTCAAAGTGGATTTTTTGGAGCTACAGAACTCGAAATGGCATGCTTCCAATTGCGTTGGAAAGTAGACATCCAGGGCTTTCCAGCAATATATAATAGTCCATACTTTGCACAAGGATAGATAACGTAAACTGGCGTTCAACGCCAGTTCTCTGCCCAATTCTGGCGTCCAGCGCCAGAAAAGGATCAAAAACTGGAGTTGAACGCCCAAACTGGCATAAAAACTGGCGTTCAACTCCACAAATGGCCTCTGCACGTGACTCACTTAAATCTCAGCCCCAGCACACACCAAGTGGGCCCCAGAAGTGGATCTCTGCATCATCCATCATAGTCCACTCATATTTTGTAACCCTAGGCTACTAGTTTAGTATTTAAACAACTTTTAGAGACTTATTTTGTATCTCATGACATTTTCAGATCTAAACTTTGTATTCTCTGACGGCATGAGTCTCTAAACCCCATTGTTGGGGGTGAGGAGCTCTGCTGTGTCTCGATGAATTAATGCAAGTATTTCTGTTTTCCATTCAAACACGCTTGTTCCTAGCTAAGATGTTCATTCGCGCTTAACTGTGATGAAGGTGATGACCCGTGACATTCATCACCTTCCTCAACCCACGAACGTGTGCCTGACAACCACCTCCGTTCTATATCCGATTGAATGAATATCTCTTAGATTCCTTAATCAGAATCTCCGTGGTATAAGCTAGAACTGATGGCGGCATTCATGAGAATCCGAAAAGTCTAAACCTTGTCTGTGGTATTCCGAGTAGGATTCAAGGATTGAATGACTGTGGCGAGCTTCAAACTCCTGAAGGCTGGGCGTTAGTGACAGATGCAAAAGGATAGTAAATCCTATTCCAACCGGATCGAGAACCAACCGGTGATTAGCCGTGCTTTGACAGAGCGCGTGAGCGTAGTTTTCGCTGGAAGGATGGAAGGTAGCCATTGACAACGGTGATCCACCAACACACAGCTTGCCATAGGAGGATGTGCGCGCGTGAATCAGAAGACAGAGGAAAGCAGAGATTCAGAAGACAAAGCATCTCCAAAACTCCAACATATTCTCCATTACTGCACAACAAGTAACCTTTAATTTATGATCTCTTGGTTATTCACAATTCAACTGATAAACATAATTGACTTCCTAACTAAGATTTACAAAATAACCATAGATTGCTTCAATCCAACAATCTCTGTGGGATTCGACCCTTACTCACGTAAGGTATTACTTGGACGACCCAGTGCACTTGCTGGTTAGTGGTACGAGTTGTGAAAAGTGTGATTCATAATTCGTGCACCACTAAGCTTATTCTAATGCAATATTGTGATTTAGAAAATTTTTTAAAATTTTCCCATAGTTTACCCCCTTTTCAATTAAAACACAATTCTTATACAAAAAGGGTCAACTAGGTTTTAACAATTCACAATGTTTTTCCAATCACAATCAAAATCCAAAATGCAATATATACATATATAATCAAGGTGCACAACAACCAAAATAAGGATATCCACAATAGCAAATACGTACAATAATCCCAAAATGATCTCAAAGATAAAGTGCAAAATAAAATAAAGTAGCAGAACTAGAAGATAAATGTCTGAAAGTTCACTACACAAATGCTATCCACCGGTTACAAACGGTGACCTCCCCACACTTTAGGATGAAGCATCGTCCTCGATGCTAGTGTTGAAGCTCGGGATGGGGTCAACAGTCGCACCGGACTGTGGCTCGGGCTCAGGCTGTGGCTGTGGCTTAGGCTCAGGCTGTGGTGCTGGCTGTGAGTTCTCAGGGGGCTGCTGAACCTCTGTGGTGGCCTGTTTCTCTGGTGGTGCCTCCTGCTGAGTCAGCTCCTCAACATGCTCCTCCTCCTAATCCTGCTCGTCGGAGGCGGGAGAGTCTGGGAGAGGAGATAGCTCAATACCTTGTGATACAAACACCTGGTCTATACGATCGAGACGTCGCATGATGCGACGCTCGCTGTGCTCCATGAAGTGAAACAGGCACTGTACAACCAGATACGTCGGCTCAGGTGCTGGCGGTGGTGGCAAGGATGCTGCTGCTGAAGTAGAGGAGGGTCCTGCTGCTGCTGCTGATGATGAAGGCTGAGCTGCCTCCACCACTACTCTGGCTCGAGAACGGCGTTTGGGTGGGGGCTTCTCGTGCACCCACCCACGCCATGGAATAGTAACCTCCTTATCGTCGTCATCTGGGGGTGGTGGTGTCACATCATTGTCCTCCCATGGAACATCGGCTAGCTCAATCATGCTGGTGACCAATGTAGGGAATGGCAAGAGGCCACGGATATGCGCGCGCCACATGCTCTGCCTGATCAATCGGGAGAAGTCTACCTCTTTTCCCTCCATGACACAGCCAATAAGATCTAGCATATCCATCGGAATCTCTGAAAAGTGAGTGGTGGGAAAGACATAATGGGCGAATATATGCTGCCAAGTCTTAGCCTCTCTCGACGGATAAGTGAATAGCATCCCCTTGGGCTTCTTGTTTCCAGAATCCATCACCCAAGGGGCGTCTGGTGTGGCAATCACGCGCTTCAGCGCCTCATAATCAAAAGTCATGCAATGGATAGCTACCTCTGCCTGCTGACAGGCGCATGGGTCACCAGTACGAGGTTGGCAAAGCAATGCCTCCCCAATAGCTGCCTCGTTGATCAAGATCTCCCTACCCCGCAGATGGACTGAATCAAGAGTGGCACGAAAGAAGTTGCAGTAGAACTCCCTCACCCACGAAGTGTTTATCCTCCCCAAATCTCTATTAACAAAGTCCAAGCCCAATTCCAGAATACGGCTATTGATGGCGCGTCTCACATCATTGGGAAGGACCAGTTTCTTCTCAATGTTCAGATTCGTCTTCCGGTATTTGGGGAAGCGAAGCTCACAGTAGAGATTGGGAAACTTGATTGGATTGGTGGATGAGAGTAGCTGATTCTCTTTATCCACTTCATTCAGCAGATTCTTAGTATAATTAGCATAAGGAGAAGGGGTAGAGGCTTTAGAGCACTTCCTTTTCTTTGAGGTGGTAGCTATGGCTTTTCCTTTTTCCGACATCCTGAAAATAGATGTGATATGATATAAGCAGCTAGCCAAGTAAATGTAAAGCACTCAAGGTAAGACATATTCATGAAGTGAGTGAAGAAAAGAGAATTCTTGGAATGCAAGTAATAAAATTCAGAATTCAAATCAAGTCACAAACCAAGGATTTAAACCACAATTGCACAATGCTTATTCATTGAGCCTAAGAAATGCCATATTCAAAAGAATGATTAAAGGAGTTATGTTCAAAACAAAAGGAAGAAATCAGTTGGTTAATCAAGTTAGAGTTAGAAATTAGTTCAAAAATCAGTGATATGACGGTTATCGGCTCAATTAAAAGAAGTGTACCATATAGAGGTGCAAGCATACTCACAAGCATGAAATGCACATAGTCATTGAAGATGAAATATGATATTGCCAAAAAGCAACCAATATGAAAATAAGTCATCAATCAATGTAAAGATCACCATGGTTGTATCAATTGGTGTTGGTAAAATCAAAACTTTGAAAAACAAGTCAATCAAGAAACATTCAACACCAAATTCAATGAGGCATAAAAGTCATAAGTTGAAGCAAGAATGGAAAACCTCATGGTCCATGTGACCTAATGCAAATTAGGCATGAATATAATGAATCAAATAAGCCACATAGATTAAAAACCTTCAAACTTGTGAGTTTATGCAAAAGAGGCACAAAATCTCAAAAGAGTTTCAAGTTATGGTCAATCTGAAAATTTATTCAACTACTCAATGCATAGAAGTAAAGCAGCAATATAAACAAGCAAAGAATATGATAAGCATGACCAAAACTTGTAAACATGTTCTTGAGGATTTTCCAAAACCATTTAGCAAACAAAAGTCTATTGACACAGAATTTCGTCGAATAGAAGCTTGTTGCACCAAATAAAACAGTGTTATTTCATGAAACATGGTTAGGAAAAATCCGGCAGCATTTCAGCAGTAAATTGGCTGTTTTCCAATTTCAATCAGACAATGCAGATTCCATATGAATTCATTAATAATTAAAAACACAAAAACCATATGTGAGTTCATATGAATGGAACAAATAAGCCAATCTTTCAGTAGCAAAACATCAAAAAGCAATTTAAACTAAACCATCCAGCAACAAATAACATTCTTTCTTCGAACAATGAACAAAAATACTGGCTTAAAATACAGCACCAAATCTATCAAATGAACAAGGGTAATGGATTCAGGCAGCATGCTATTCATTGAATTCAACTTGCAAATACCATTCCAAGACAATAATCATTCCACTTGCAAGCAACGTGAATTCAAACAATTAAGCATAATTGAATCCAACAATAGAGTGCAAATTGCAGAAGAACTCAACCCACAGCACTCAGCAAGATCAAAGCAATAATGAACAGCCAGGCAACAACATCAAGCAAACTAAATCAGCACATGGTAAGTCATCTAGTAACAAACAAGCCAAGAAAAGTTAATGAAGCAGCAACACTTTCAATCATCATCATTATTCAAACAAACCTAAATCCACTATCCATCTCAGGTTCTCTAACCACCTAATCAACTAACATGCATTTCTAACTAAACTACACTAAATAAAATTAACTAGGTATAGCAACGAAATGAATAAAACAGGGAAAAGGTAGAGACCTGAGGAGCAGAGAAGAAGTAGAAATGGGGGAAGGGAGAAACGGATAGAGGAAGCAGCAAGGTAGCACTGCCAGCAGCGGTGCTCACGGCGGCACACTTGGTCGCGGTGGCGGGGCAGGTTGCTGGTGAGAGGGGGGCAGTGGGGAGACAGAGCAGGGGCGAAGTCAGAAACAGAGGAAGAGAGAAAGAAGGGGGGAAGAAAGGAGGAAGGGTTGCACGGCAGTTGACGGTGGATGAATGTAGTCGCCGGAGGTGGCTGGGTGGTTGGTGGTTGAAGAGCTCAAAGGTTGGAAATGGAGGGAGAAGAAGAGGGAGAGATGTTGGGGGGAAGGGTGAAGGGGTGCGCAACTGCGCTAGGGCTCTCGCGTCCCTGGGGTAAGTGGAATTTTGAATCCACGCGCGCGCGCACCATGCGCGTCCGCGTGGGTGGGAAAATAAGGAACTGGCGCGGGAGCGTCACATGCGCCTGCGCGTGGATGGGAGATATGGGAATGGGCACCGACGCGTACAATGCCCATCCGTACAGGTCGAGCTGGGCCAGAGGCACAAAAGTGGCCCAGAGTTGGCATAACTCTCGGGTCTTTGGCCTGGGTGACGAAAAACTGCATCGACACACGCGCGCACTATGTGTTTGCGCGTGGATGAGTTGAGTGACAAGCGGGGCGCGGGGGCGCCAGGTGCGCCTACGCGTTGTGAGGGAAACACAAAGGGGCGCGGACGCGCCATGTATGCATCCGCGTGGGTTCTCTCTCCCTCCCAAAAGTGGCACAACTCTCTGGTCCTTGGTCCAGAAAGCTCAAATGCACAGCTGACGCGCACGCGCACAGTGCGCTTGCGTGTGGGTTCTCTCTCTCTCTCTCTCTCTCTCTTTTAAGAGCACCAAGAAGAGCTCAAAATCCTCATAGCCTTCTCTAAGACTCAAAAACTAACTAAAATGCAAAACCAACCATTTTTTTTTAAATTTTTGGGAATTTTCAAACAAATCGAGGAAACTTGCAATCCAAGCAAAAACTCAAATTCAAAGAATCATCCCTAGTTAAGGCATAGAATTTATAAACACTTTATCAAGCAAAGCAAAATACACTAAGAAGTAAAGAAACTATATACAATGGAACTCAATTTATTCATTCATTATATCTACAAGAAAATAGAAAGAGTTTACCATGGTGGGGTGTCTCCCACAAAGCACTTTTGGTTTAAGTCCTTAAGTTAGACATTTGGAAGGTTCCTTGTCAAGGTGGTTTATACCAGTATTCATCATTGAACCTCCAAGAGTGGTTGTCCTTCAGTTGGTTGTCAGAAGTTCCAACCATTTTCACCAAGCTTTGGTGAGGTTCTCTCCAAGAAATGAGCTCCCAAAATTGGTTTCCATAGTGTGATCCAGGATCCCATATCTTATCTTCGCACCCATCTTCTAGTTGATCACCTTGATTCCGTCCGGGGGACAAGAAAGCTGAATTCTCATGAAGGCACCAAACTACCCTCCTAGACCCATTTAATTGAGCACGACACCAATCCATGCTCTTCAAATTTGAGCTTCCAACCATAATGATTCTAGATTTACAACGCCGACCACTAAACATCCTCCTCTTTTGCTTAATTCCACAAAGCGCCTTAAGTTGGCCATCCGTTTCAAGCAAACCGAATTCAAGTGGGATAATAAAGCTATGAGTTAGAAGTTTTACCCACTCAAATGAAAGATTGGATGATAACCTAGGTGGAAGAATTCCCAATGATCTTGACAAAGTACCCTCCACTCCCGTCCATCCTCTTCTAGAGGTTCCCACCACTTGGCAAGGTTCTTCAAGCTTTACCTCTCGCCAAGCTTCCTCAAGTTCACATTCTTCTTCACCAATTTCTTCTATTTCTTCCCCATCACTCTCATCATAGATAGAAGGTTTAGTGAAGTCTACCTTGTCATCAATTCCAAGCATAGTGGGGAAGGATTCTTCAAGCTCGAAAGGGTCATATGTTGATGCCGAATCATCATATATAGGGAGGCTTGTTGCTTGGGACACTTCTTCTAATTCTTCATTCACAATATGCCTTGGAGGTTGCACGTCCTCCCCAACATTGCTTTCTAATTCATTGGAAGAAGGCTCAATAAGATCATCGAGGGGATTGATCAATGTGGACAAAAAATCACTAATGATGGAATCAACTTCTTGATCAATTTCCTTCGACTCTCTATCCACTTCCTCAACATCACTCTCCTCTTTAACATCCCTTCCAAACTTTGTGGAAGAGGGCTCTTCAACTTGAGATTCTTTTATGTGCTCAACATATCCTAAACATCCAACCACTACTTCCTTTTGTTCACTAAGTTCTACCTCCTCCTCTTGTTGTACTTCTTGTTTTAACTCCTCCTCCTCTCCATGGAGCTTCAAGTTCACTCCCTCACTAAACTCTTTAGTTTCTTCTCCACATTCAACAATGGGAGCACCTTGATCACATAGGCTTAGGCGGGATGAGACTATATTACCATTGGCTTCTACCATGATAGCCATTTTTGCTCTTAACTCCGCAAACTTCTTTTCATCCTCTTCTTGTCGCCTTAAGATGTGAGATTCAAGATCTCTCAATTCCAACATGGGGGCTTCGTCGAAAGGTGATGGTGGAAAAGAAGGTTCATTGTTTGAGGGAATGTTGTTATAATTGGAAGGTGGTTCATATTGGTGAAATCCTTGAGGTGGTGTGTATGGACTTTGTGGTTCATGGGAGTATTGGTGTTGGAAAGGTGGTGGTTCTAGATACGGTTCATATGGTGGTTGGTATAGTGGGTATGGGTTGGGGTCATATGGTGGTAAATGGTGGTAGAAGGCTTGTGAGTAAGGTGGAGGGCTATGTTGAGGAGGGGGTTCATATGCATGTGGTGGTTGTGGTTGACAATCACAGTAAGGGTCATCACACACATTGGATTGTTATGCATTAGGATTAGGATTATACCCATAAGAGTTCGGAGGGGGTTGTTGCAAAGAAGGTTGTCCATAAGCTTGGGGCTCCTCCCATCTTTGATTTCCAAATCTTTGATGCACATCCTCATTAAAGCTTCCATTCCCTACAACATAGTTTGAACCACACTCATAGCCAAAGTGATGAGAATTCATGGTGATAAGAGAAGACAAAAATAAAACTAACAAGAAACAAAGAAAACAAAGTCCTATAACTAGCAAAAGCCAACAAACATACCAAAAATCAAGCTATTCACAATATATACAATAGCCAATAACATAGCACCGTTGCTATCCCCGGCAACGGCGCCATTTTGATAACGAGAAAATTGTCGTGTCGGTATAGAATTTCACATAAAATGAATTCTCGTTGCAAGTATAGTTCTACACCAACAAACAATCCTCCCAATCAAAAATTTTGGTTGTCACAAGTAACAAACCCCAAATAAGAATTAATCAAAGTATTTAAACTCTGGGTCATCTCACGAGGATTGCAATGAAGTGGTCAATTATTGGCTATGAGAATGCAATGGGGGTTTGATTAATAAGAGGGCAAGAAATTAAATGAGCAAGAATTTAAATGACAAAATGCGTAAATCAAGCAAGTAATTAAAGGAAGAAAGATAAAGGACTCTTAGCTAATACTTAGGTAATTGAGATCACTATCCTTGTCAACAATTCAATTATTGATAATTACGAGGAACCGAGCTCATTAGGTCTACTCACTAAAGCCTTAAGTACGTAATGTCTACTCCTAGGCTTGGAGTACGTCAAATGGCTTGATCAACATCAATCCATAAGTCCCAACCTAGCTACTAATTAACTTAGTAGTAGGCTAGAGTCAATGGTTATCAAATTGATCCCCAAGGGTTCTAGAATTACTAATTCAATGAAGCCGAAGGACTCAAGATCACTCAATCCCCTTAGCCTAGGCCAAGGGTCAAGAGAACTACTCAAAAACTATAGGAAGCATTATATCAAACACCTAATGTGCAAAAAAAAAATAAACATCACAAAATGCTAAAATTAAGGAAACCCATAACTATCATAAGCGAGAAATCAATAATATCAAGCAAGATCAACATAAAAGAAACATAGAAACATGAAATTGCATTAAAAGGAAATTAGATCTAACAATGTTCATCAACATACAAGAGAACAAAATGAGAAATTAACATTGCAACTAAGGAAATCAAGACGTAGAATTGAGAAATTGTAAAGGAAACAAGATGAAATCAAGTAATTAATTCAAGATCCTAGACAATTAACCTAATCCTAACCTAATTCTAGAGAGAAGATGGAGTTTCTCTCTCTAGAAAACTAACAAAAGGCTCATGTTGACTAACTAATTGCTCCCCCTTTGCTTGGACTTCAATTCTGCATGAAATACACTCAGAAACAAGTTGGATTTGGACCTGGGCAGCTCAGAAATTGCCCCCAGCATTTTGAATTTAAGTGAGTCACGTGCTAGTATCGGCGCGTACACGCCATGTGCTCGTGCGCGTCGATTGGCTGTTTCTTCACCCGTGCGTACACGGCATGTACGCGTGCGCGTCTCTTACGCGAAATCACTTCTGCGCGTGCGCGCCTTGTGCGCGTGCGCGACCATCGATGCATTCTCAATTCTTGTTTCTTCATGAATTCTCCACTTTGTATGCTTTTCTCCTCATTTCTTCCATCCAATACTTGCCTTTATGAACCTGAAATCACTAAACAAACACATCAAGGCATCGAATAGAATTATAGTGAGTTAAAATCACCAATTTAAGGGCCTAAAAAGCATGTTTTCATACTTAAGCACAATTCAATGGAGAATTATAAAACCATGCTATTTCATTGAATAAATGTGGGAAAAGGTGATAAAATCCCCTAAAATAAACACAAGATAAGCCACGAAATTGGGGTTTATCAGCCCTCGAATAAGTTATTCGGATGGCAAACTCGCGGAGTTCACCAAAATTATCCGAGAACCCAGAAAAATCGAAAAGGATAGATCGCAGAGCGAGAAGGACGAAATCCCAAGACGGGAAGGCAAGCGCAGCAAGAAAACCTCGAGACCGACCCCACAATCATAGTGAATATTATCACCGGAAAAGATGCACTGGAAAAATCAAGATCAGCCCTAAAAATGGATCTCCGAGTACTCGCCGTAAAAGATGAAAAAAGGACACCTCCCGTCCAGAAAACAATCACATTCACCCCTAATGATTGCCAGAGTGGTACTTCGGCAGAAGACCCCCTTTCGTTATATCCACTAGAGTCGGGACCTGTTTGGTAAAACGTATACTCGTAGACATCAGAGCCGACTCCAACATCCTTTTCAGGAGAGCCTTTGACAGGCTAGGTTTTCGAAATAAAAACTGATAAACCACTATTTTATGGTTTATCTTGTGTTTAATTGAGTGGTTTTTTATCAAGTCTTCACCCACTTATTCATATGATTTGCATGATTTTATAATCCCTTCCAAGAATTGTTTTATGATTGAAAACTTGCTTCCTAAAGAACTTTAATTAGTATATTTTAATTCTCCTTTATACCATTCAATGCCGTGATCCGTGTGTTAAGTGTTTCAGGCTTTATAGGGCAGGAATGACTTAGAAAATGGAGAAGAAGCTTGCAAAAATTGAAGGAACACAAGAAACTAAGGAGATGACCAGCAAACACCGACGCGCGCGAATGGCTCACGCGAGCGCGCGGAATGGAGAAAATTGCAGCGACGCGTGCGCGTGTCTGACGCGTACGCGTGACAAAGAAATTCGCCAAATGACGCGCACGCGTGACTGACGTGTACGCGTGACCTTCGCGATCTGCAGAATTAACAGAAAACGCTGGGGGCAATTTCGGGCCGCGTTTTGACCTAGTTTTCGGCTCAGAAACACAGAATAAAGCCAGAGAATATGCAGAGACTCAACACACACACACACACACACACACACAGATACATTCACATATTCTCATTAGGATAGTTTTTAGGTTTTTAGATCTGAATCTAGAGAGAGAATTACTCTCCCTCTAGTTTCTCTTTACATCCCTAGTTTATTACTTTTGCTTTCGGATACTGAAGAGTCATTACCTCCGTTGAAGATACTATTCTAGTTTGTTTCCTTACTCTTTTATTTATTCCATATTCTTAATTCTTGTTTAAAGTGGTAATTGGATTATTTTCATGGATTGTTAATGCAAATGATTACTTTTACTTTTAATTAATTTCCGATCGCTATTTTATTTGAATTATTATGTCTTCTTCTTATATTTTTATGAGCGTTTTATTCATGTCAATGGAGTAGACTCCATACTTGACATGTGGGTTGATTAAAAGGAGACACTTGAGTTGGAAGGCTTAAGTGCTGATTAAACTGGAAGTTGTTGGCTAGTTCTGTATTTACTAACGCTAGACCTTCCCAAGAGAGAGAACTAGGATTTGTGAATAAGAGTTAGTTCAATTACTTGACTTTTCTTTATTTAGTAAGGGTTAACTAAGTGAAAATAACAACCTCTTTGATACTACACTTAAGAGATCCCAACAAGGATAGAACTTCCAATTAATCATTCCCCTAGTCAAGGCTTTTTATCTAGAATATTAATAATCATTCTTAGTTTTTATTGCTTTAATTTACAATTATTTAATTGCTCATTATTCAACTCTCAAACTTTCTCGAAAACTCTTAATTAATAAATTAGTACCCTTTCTCGCAACTTGTTGGGAGACGACCTGGGACTCACACTCCCAGTATTTTTATTCTAATTTTTGTGACACCTTTCTAAATTGGTGAGGCAGATTTTAGCTGGTTAAGAGCTATACTTGCAACGCTGTTCTTAATTTACAATCTCTTAATTGGCCTAACTTCTGCCTCGCACCAAAAACCTACAAAGTCACCGCAATGGAGTAACCAGACTCGGAGACAACTTTCTCAAGCTGGACGGTTCCATCGTGCTACCGATCACCGTCAGAACTGAAAACTAAAAGAAAATCGTACTCTTTGAGTTTGTGGTCCTAAAAGACCCCACGACTAACAACATCATCTTAGGGAGGAAAATAATCAACGATCTCTCCACTGCTATATTTACTAAGTTCCTAATTATGAAATTCCAAGCTGACAATGGAACCATAGGAACGGTATACGACGACTGAGAAGTCGCAGTAGAATGTGACAACACCTGCCTAGCCCTCTAAAAGAGATCCTGGAATGTGGTGGGAATCTTCCTAGCTAACCTGGATGCACGGCAAAACGATCAACCGAGACCGAAACCAGAGAGAGATATGAAAAAGTTACAGATAAGGCAAACCAAGGATGAATTCACCTTCATTAACAAGAATCTACCCTTCAGCCTAAAAAGCGAACTCATGGAACTCCTGAAAAAAAAATAGGGATCTTTTCGCATTCGCCCCTGCTGACATGCCAAGAATAGATCCAACTCTAATGTCTCTCTGCCAAGCTGTAAACTCCAAAGTTAAGCTAATAGCTCAAAAGAGGAGGAAAATGTCCCCTGACCGAGCAACCAAAGTCAGTAAGCAAGTCAAAAGCCTGCTTGAAGCAGGCTTCATCCAAGAAATACCATACACGACCTGGTTGGGCAACGTTGTATTAGTTAAGAAGGCAAACGACAAATGGCGGATGTCTGTCGACTACACAGACTTGAACAAAGCCTGTCTAAAGGACACCTTTGCCGTGCCAAACATCGACGAACTATTTGACACTGCCTTGGGACACCAGTACCTCAACTTCATGGATGCCTACTCGGGATACAACCAAATACCAATGCACGAGTCGAATGAGGAGAAAATGGCATTTTTAACTCCTGAAGGCATGTATTGTTACATAATCATGCCCTTCAGATTAAAGAACCCCGGGGCTAACTACTATAGGCTCGTCACCAAGATCTTCAAAGATCTCTCTGGGACTAGAATGGAAGCTTATTAATGATATGCTAGCCAAAACGGAGACAGGAGACGAAATCATTGACGACCTCAATCTCATACTGAGCACTCTGAGAAAACACCGAATACACCTCAATCTGATGAAATGCACCATTCGAGATGGAGGTTGAAAAGTTCCTGGGTTTCATGATCACACAACGAGGAGTAGAGGCAAACCCGAAAAAGTGCAGGGTCATCCTTGAGATGAACAGTCTTGCAAACCTCGAAGACATCCAAAGGCTGACTGGGTGACTCGCCACACTCTCATGCTTCCTCGGAGCCTCAGCCTAGAAGGCCATCTCCTTCTTCAAACTCATGAAAAAGGGCATAAGCATCAAATGGCAACCCAAATGCAAAAAGGCTTTCTAACACTTGAAAAGAGTCTTATTGGAACCCCCCATACTCTCAAAACCCAAAACGGGAGAAGCACTATACCTCTACTTATCCATAATAGAGGAAGCACTGGCGGCGGCCCTAATTCAGGAAGACGAGCAAAAAACACAAAGTCCTGTATACTTCATAAGCAATGTCCTCCAAAAAGCAAAAACACACTACTCCAGGATTGAGAAGCTCCTCTACATACTACTCATGGCATCCCGACGACTATGATAGAATTTCTACAGCCACCCCATTACGGTAAGGACTCAGGACAAACTAGGCTGTTAGATAAGTACTGCAGAAGCCAGACCTGGCAGAACGGATGCTCGCCTGGTCGGTCAAATTATCACAATACGAGGTCCGGTTCAAGCCTCAAAAGGCAATCAAGTCTCAGGCCCAACAGACTTCATAGCTGAAATGACCCCAGGAAGTGAATCTGAAGAGCTATGGACGCTCCATGTTAACGGTTCGTCAAATAACATCTCTAGTGGAGCAGGAATAATACTAGAAAATGAGAACGGTATTGCCATCAAACAATCGATTCAGTATGAATTTCCAATTTCTAACAATCAGGCTGAATACGAAGCCCTCATAGCTGGACTGACTCTGGCTAGAGAAGTCGGCGCAAAGACACTAGAAGTTTGCAGCGACTCCCAGGTAGTTAGGTCCCAAATAACAAGGACTATTAGACATGGGATCTCCTACTACAATAATACATATCCAAAGTCAAGGAACTAACTACTGAGTTTGACGAAGTGACCATACGGCACATTCCCGAGGAATAGAACGTGAGGGCCAATTTACTCTTTAAATTAGCAAGCACCAAGTCACTCCCGGCAAACTGATCGCTAATCCATGAAGTCATTAAGACACCATCTGTCATGGCCATAACTTCAACGAATTTTACCATGTCAAATCAGCATTTCTGGACCTTCCCAATCCTCCAGTATCTCGCAAATGGGGACCTGCCCGAGGACCCAAAGGAAGCAGAGTGTATAAAGTAGGAAGCTGTGATGAATACCACAATAGCAAGGCAGCTATACAAACAAGGGCTATCCTAACCCCTCCTCAAGTGCATAGAACCTGGCGACACGGATTACATACTTTGTAAAATTCACGAAGGTTGTTGTGGCCATCACATCAGGGGAAAAACCCTAGCCCAAAAAGTCATCCGAGCAAGGTACTTTTGGCCCACCTTCATTAGAGACTCCCTCCAAATAGTCAAGAGATACAAACAATGCCAAGTTCATGTCGACCTTCACCAAGCTTCCCCCCACTCGCTCAGCATGATAACAGTAGATCGCCCTTTTAGGACTGATGAACCCCAATTTCGTGGTTTATCTTGTGCTTATTTTGTGGGATTTTATCAATATTTCTCACACTTATTCACAAGAAATGCATGGTTTTGTGTTCACTTCCCAATATTGCTCTATGATAAAAAACATGCTTATTTTACCTTAAAATTGCCATATTTTAATCCTCTTCTATTGTCATTCGATGTCGTGATATCTGTGTTGAGTAATTTCAGGAATTATAGGTTAGGAATGACTCAGAGGAGAGGGAGAAAGCATGTACAAAAAGGGAGGAACATGAAGAATTGAAGTCTTGGGAGCAGTAGCATCGGCGCGCCCGCGCACTCCACACGCTCGCGTGGATGGGACTGGATAGAAGCGGCGCGCAAGGATGGACACATCCGCGCAGATTGGAAGATTTCTATCGACGCACACGCGCAACTGGCGCGCACGCGTGGATCACAAAAGTAATCGGCGCGCGCACGCGTGGGAAGCTGCACGTGACCTCATTAAGAGAAATCGTGCCTGGCGATTTCTGAGGCCAAGGAGGCCCAATTTCAAGCTGTTTCTGCATGAAAAAGAGGATGACTCATTTGGAGACCAAGACATAATTTTAGAGTTTTTTTTTTGGTTCTTTGGTGATTCTAGAGAGAGAAACCCTTGTTCCTCTCTAGATCTAGTTTCCATTTTGATTTTTCCTTGTTGATTTGTGAATTGGACTTGATGATTACAGTTTTAATTGTTCAAGTTAATTTCCTTGCTACAATCTTGCTTACATCTAGTGATAGTTTAATGATTCTTGTCAATTGTTATTTTACCCATTTCAAGAATGTTGTGAATCTTGTTTTGTTGATGTTACATTGATGATTTCTATATTTAATCTTGTTGATTGTTTGATTGTATGTTGATCATTGTTAGTGGGTATTTGTAGAATTCAATTTAATTACTATTTTGAACATGTCTTTTGTTAGCGCTTACCAAGTGTTTGATGAATTGTTTACTTTGATTATAGAGTAGTTCCTTCTCACTCTTGGCCAAGGTCAAGAGAATTGGGTAAACTTGAGTCATTGGGTCTAATGGATTTGATGATTTGGGAGTCCTAGGTGGTCAACTTGATACTCATTGACACCAACCCACTACTAATCTAATTAGTAGGTAGGTTGGGACTCATGGGTTGATGTGGCCAGTGCCATTTGACGTACTTCAAGTCTAGGAGTAGATATCACGTACTTAAGGCTTGGGAGTAGACTTAATGAGCTTGGTTCCTCATAATTGTCAAGATGAAGTGTTGGACAAGGATTGTGACCCCAATTCCCATGTCTAGCCAAGAGTTATTTTTATCATTCATATTTGAAAACCGATTTCCAATTTCAAGTGTCTTAGTCATAGTTATTCGTTTAGCTTAAGGTAGAATTAAGTAGAATATTGCTTGCTCATTGGAATTGCTTAGTTTTTGCTTACGTAGTTGAATTCGTTTATTGCAATTTAAGATTACCTGCTTGTTGAGTTTCCCATTTATTTTCATGCTCATAACTCTCAACCCCGGATTTCTAACCAATATCGAAGCACATGTTTGCCCATTCTTCGTGAGACGACCCGAGGTTTGAATACTTCGGTTATTTCTATTGGGGTTGAACTTGTGACAACCAAATCCCTCTTCTAAATTTGACCCCCGAGGATTGTTGTTGGTAGGCTATACTCACAACGAGGTGATATTAAAGAGAAAAATCTTACCAATATAACATCCCTTAGTTGAACACATTGTCAAATTTATGGCGCCGTTGCCGGGGAATGGTTGCAACATATGCCTTGATATTGGTTATGTGAATATGTGAATACTGTAGATATTTTGCCCTTTCAATACTTAGCTATAGTTTAAATTTCTTTTGCAATTGTACTATGACTTTCAAATTTGATGACTCGGTCTCAACCGAATTCTAGCTTAGCCAATTTTGATCCTGAAATTAAAAGAACTTTGTTGCACACTCGGCAAGCTAGAAGGCGATTGGACTACACGCCTAGTACTTCGGCCTCTCTTGAGGAAAACACCGAATCACTAGACGCCACCGAGGGTGACTTGGAGTCTGTTACTTCCTATTCTTCTGTTGACACTACTAATACATCTTTGCATCCTACAGGTGAGCCACACATGGCGGAGCCACGCCGGATCACTTTGCATGAGCAAGGAGCTCCGGATATCATACTTCAACCGTTACAAGCAAGGTATCCTAACCTTGATCCAAACTTTGAGTTGAAGAGTAGCTTGATAAATCAATTTCCTAAGTATCATGGGTTGCCGGGTCAAGACCCCATCCGACATTTGAAGGATTTTCATGTTGCTTGTTCTACGGCTCGAAGGCATGGAGCCGATGAGGTAGCCATCATGGTTTTTGCCTTTCCTTTTTCTCTTGAAGCACAAGCAAAAACATGGTTTTATTCGCTACCGGATGATATTGTAACTAATTGGGATTTCCTGAGAAGAGAGTTTCTTGACAAGTTCTTCCCACCGGAGAAGACCGAGTACATCCGGAAAGAGATTTCAGGCATAATACAAAGAGACCAAGAGAGCATGTATGAGTATTGGTCTCAGTTCAAGAGGCTATTGGAGTCATGTCCACATCACGGAATGACCACTCGCTTGCTCATTAGCTAATTTACCGGAGGTCTTTGTGCGGAAGATAGAAGATTGCTTATCGCCTCTAGCGGCGGATCCCTTTCGAAAAACAAGACGGAAGGAGAAGCTTGGGATTTGATAAAGGATGTCGCCGAATCTACGCAACACACAAGAGTGAGGAATAACCCCCTTAAGGGTGTGGTAGAACCGTCCCCCTCCGAAGCAAGTCTAACCAAGGCACTTGGGGATATGGCCACCATCCTTACACAAATTCAAAGAGATCAAAGGGAGTATTACTCCATCAAAGCCATCCAAGCCCCTCCTCCGGTTGCTCAACTTGAAGGCCCTCATAGGATTTGTGGATTGTGCTCTAGCACTACACATTATACCGACCAATGCCATCAAATTCAAGAGGAACATGCCCTTGTGGTAGCCAATGTGAATTACAACAACCGTCCACCATATCCTTCTCAAGGCCAAAACAACTACCACCAAGGTAGCAATCAACATCAAGGGTGGAGAGATAATGCACAAGGAAGCAATCAGAACCAAAGATGGAACAACCCTCCTTCTCATCACAATAACAACCAATCTTCATCCCAATACCACCACAATAACACTAACTACCAAGCCAACCAAAACCAAAACAACTACACCAAGTACCAAACACCACACCATAGACAACAAAACCAAACTCCTACATCTTCCAACAATCAAGTTGATGAGCTTAGAGCCACTATGGAAAAACGAGATGAGATCAACAAGGCTCAATTCGAGGCCTTGAACACTCAATTGGCCAACCTCACCAATATACTCTCAAAGATGAACATGTCAAACCAACCACCAACTCCCAATAACAACACCACCCAACCCTCAAGTTCATCCAACCTTCCATCCCAACTCCAACCAAACCCAAGAGGCGATCTCAATGCCATCACTCTACGGTCGGGAACTACATTGGAGGAGATACCTCCAAGAGTCATGGGAGAGATGCATGAGGAAGAGGTAGTTGTTGGAGCTCCACATGAAGAAGAGGTGGTAGACAAAAGGCATGAGGAAAAAGGAGTAAACCTCAAGGAACCCAAGAGGAAAGCCGTAGTTGATGAATCAATTCCTATTCCATTTTCCTCCATGGTGAAGAAAGCAAAGAAGACACCGGAATTTGATTTAGACATGCTCCAAGTGTTCAAAAAGGTCGAGGTAACCATACCACTCCTTGACGCTATTCAACAAATCCCCAAGTATGCAAAGTTTTTGAAAGACTTGTGTACACACAAGAGTAGAATAGGGGAATTGGAGACACTATCCTTGGGTAGTTCGATTTCTTCCTTGATGGAGCCTATTCCAAGAAAATGTGGTAACCCTGAACCGTGCTTAGTGTCTTGTTGTATTGGTGGATACACTTTTCATGTCTGTATGTGTGATTTGGGAGCTTGTGTTAGCATCATGCCGCTTTCCATCTATGTGCGGTTGAATTTAGCTCCATTGAAGAAGTCGGCGGCGAGGTTTGCCTTAGCCGATAAAAGTGTGATCACAGTAATGGGAATAGCTGAGGATGTACTTGTGGCAATTAAGGATTTGGTTTTTCCGGTTGACTTTTACATCCTTGAGATGCCCCCAACGGAAGGTAGAAGCTCATCCTCCGTCCTACTTGGTAGTCCTTTCCTCAAAACCTCCAAATTCAAGCTAGATGCTTTTACTGGTGTATATTCCTTTGGAGTTGGAGACAAGACTATCAAGTTCAATTTAGAGGAAGCCATGAAACATCCTCCCGAAGAACATTCTATGCTCCGATGTGATGTAATTGATGAATGGTAGCGAAAGTACAAGAAGAAGATCATGACAAGTCGTGCTACCCCACCGTTGAGGAGATAGATGACCAAGAGGATGAACTTAAAGAAGTTGTCAAGAATGAGTCCCATAAGCTTGATGAAATGGAACCTCATCTTGAGGTAGCAAGTGAACTGAAACCCCTTCCCTCCCATTTGAAATATGCATTCCTAGAAGACAACTGTGGGTTTCCAGTTATTATTGCTAGTGAACTCTCAAGTGAAGAAGAGAAAAAACTCCTAGACGTTCTAAGAAAGTACAAGAAAGCGATAGGATGGAGCCTTGCGGATATTGTGGGGATTGACCCGCATAAGTGCATGCATAGGATATTTCTCTAAGATGGAGCCAAGCCGGTTCGGCAACCGCAAAGGAGGCTCAACCCAACCATCCTTGACGTAGTGAAGAAAGAGGTCACCCGACTACTAGATGCGGATATCATATATCCTATTTCCGACAGTGAGTGGGTGAGCCCGGTTCAAGTTGTTCCTAAGAAGTCGGGCATCACAACGGTCAAGAAGGAAGACGGAGAAATGGTCACTAAAAGAGTGCAAAATGTGTGGCGAGTATGTATTGACTACAGAAGATTGAATGCCGCCACACGGAAGGACCATTACCCCTTACCCTTCATCGATCAGATGCTAGACCGCTTGGCAGGTAAATCTCACTACTGTTTTCTTGATGGATTTACTGGATATTTTTAGATACATATTGCTCCTGAAGATCAGGAGAAGACCACGTTTACATGTCCGTTTGGCACCTTTGCCTATAAAAGGATGCCATTTGGACTATGTAACGCACCCGCCACTTTTCAGAGGTGCATGATGAGTGTCTTCTCCGATCTAATGGAGAATTGTCTAGAAGTTTTTATGGACGATTTCAGCGTTTATGGTGTCTCATTTGATTGTTGTTTGGAGAGCTTGGCCAAGGTCCTAGCTAGATGTGTTGACACCAACCTTGTCTTAAATTTTGAAAAATGTCACTTTATGGTACGACAAGGCATAGTGTTGGGACATGTAGTATCTCATGAAGGCATTTCCGTGGACCCGGCCAAGGTCGATGTTATTACTACTTTGCCTCACCCCTCATTCGTGAGGGAGGTCCGCTCGTTTTTGGGACATGCAGGATTTTACAGGCGCTTTAGCAAGGACTTCAGCAAGATTGCCTTGCCATTGTCGTGCCTACTCCAAAAAGATGTGGATTTTGAGTTTAACAGTGAATGTGTAAAAGCTTTTGAAGAGTTGAGGAAAATTCTCACCATAGCACCGATTGTGCGAGGCCCCAACTGGACGTTGCTATTTGAGATAATGTGCGATGCGTCAAACTATGTTGTGGGTTCCGCGCTTGCACAGCGTGAGGGTAAACTTCCTTATGTCATTGCCTACTCTTCTAAGACACTAGATGCCGCACAATCCAACTATACCATTACCGAAAAAGAACTCTTAGCCATTGTTCATGCCTTAGATAAATTCAAATCTTATTTGCTAGGTTCAAAGATAGTGTTATACACGGATCATGCAGCTTTGAAGTATTTATTGACAAAGAATGAGTCAAAGCCTAGACTCATACGTTGGATCTTGCTTTTGCAAGAATTCGACATTGAGATTAGGGACCGGAGTGGATCTCAAAACCTGGTTGCGGATCACTTAAGCCGCATTGAGAATTTAAAAACTGATCCATTTCTGATCAATGATTCATTCCCATTGGAAAGTGGTATGCGAAATTGCTACTCAGGTTGTGAATTGTTGTTCGAAATTGATTCCCTGGCAATGGCACCAAAAACGGATGCACAGGACCATGGTCTAAACATATCTTCACAACTTCGCTTAACTAACCAGCAAGTGCACTGGGTCGTCCAAGTAATACCTTACGTGAGTAAGGGTCGAATCCCACGGAGATTGTCGGTATGAAGCAAGCTATGGTCACCTTGTAAATCTCAGTCAGGTGGATATCAAATGGTTATGGAGTTTTCGAAAATAATATAATAAAATAGGGATAGAAATACTTATGTAATTCAATGGTAAGAATTTCAGATAAGCGAATGGAGATGCTTTCGTTCCTCTGAACCTCTACTTTCCTGCTATCTTCATCCAATCAGTCTTACTCCTTTCCATGGCTGGCTTTATGTGATACATCACCATTGTCAATGGCTACTTTCGGTCTTCTCTCGGGAAAATGATCCAAATGCTCTGTCACGGCACGGCTAATCGTCTGGAGGCATCACCCTTGTCAATGGCTTCATCTTATCCTCTCAGTGAAAATGGTCAACGCACCCTATCACGGCACGGCTATTCATCTGTCGGTTCTCGATCATGCTGGAATAGGATTTACTATCCTTTTGCGTCTGTCACTAACGCCCCGCAATCGCGAGTTTGGAGCTCGTCACAGTCATCCAATCATTGAATCCTACTCGGAATACCACAGACAAGGTTTAGACCTTCCGGATTCTCTTGAATGCCACCATCATTCTAGCTTACACCACGAAGATTCCGATTAAGAGATCTAAGAGATACTCATTCAGTCGAAGGTAGAACAAAAGTGGTTGTCAGGCACGCGTTCATAGGGAATGATGATGATTGTCACGTTCATCACATTCAGGTTGAAGAGCGAATGAATATCTTAGAAGCAAAATAAGATGAATTGAATAGAAAATAGTAGTACTTTGCATTAATCTTTGAGGAACAGCAGAGCTCCACACCTTAATCAATGGAGTGTAGAAACTCTACCGTTAAAATTACATAAGTGAAAGGTCCAGGCATGGCCGAATGACCAGCCCCCTAAATCGTGATCACAGGATCAGAATACCACTGATCAAAGATGGTCAAAAAGATGTCTAATACAATAGTAAAAGGTCCTATTTATAATAAACTAGTCACTAGGGTTTACATGAGTAAGTAATTGATGCATAAATTCACTTCCGGGGCCCACTTGGTGTGTGCTTGGGCTGAGCTTTAACTTTTCACATGCAGAGGCCATTTTTGGAGTTGAACGCCAGGTTTTGATCCATTTCTGGCGTTCAACTCTGGTTTTGGATCCTTTTCTGGCGCTGGACGCCAGAATTGGGCTGAGAACTGGCGTTGAACGCCAGTTTGCGTCGTCTATTCTTGGCCAAAGTATGGACAATTATATATTTCTGGAAAGCCCTGGATGTCTGCTTTCCAACGCAATTAAAAGCGCGCCATTTCGAGTTTTGTAGCTCCAGAAAATCCACTTTGAGTGCAGGGAGGTCAGAATCCAACAGCATCAGCAGTCCTTCTTCAACCTCTGAATCTGATTTTTGCTCAAGTCCCTCAATTTCAGCCCGAAAATACCTGAAATCACAAAAAAACACACAAACTCATAGTAAAGTCCAGAAATGTAAATTTAACATAAAAATTAATGAAAACATCCCTAAAAGTAACTAGATCCTACTAAAAACATACTAAAAACAATGCCAAAAAGCATATAAATTATCCGCTCATCACAACACCAAACTTAAATTGTTGCTTGTCCCCAAGCAACTGAAAATCAAATGGGATAAAAAGAAGAGAATATACTATAAATTCCACACTATCAATGAAACATAGCTCCAATCAAATGAGCGGGACTTATAGCTTTTTGCCTCTTGAATAGTTTTGGCATCTCACTTTATCCATTGAAGTTCAGAATGATTGGTATCTATAGGAACTCAGAATTTAGATAGTGTTATTGACTCTTCTAGTTCAGTATGATGATTCTTGAATACAGCTTCTTTATGAGTCTTGGCCGTGGCCCTAAGCACTTTGTTTTCCAGTATTACCACCGGATACATAAATGCCACAGACACATATGAACCTTTTCAGATTGTGACTCAGCTTTGCTAAAGTCCCCAATTAGAGGTGTCCAGGGTTCTTAAGCACACTCTTCTTTTGCTTTGGACCTTGACTTTAACCGCTCAGTCTCAAGTTTTCACTTGACACCTACACGCCACAAGCACATGGTTAGGGACAGCTTGGTTTAGCCGCTTAGACCAGGATTTTATTCCTTTAGGCCTTCCTATCCACTGATGCTCAAAGCCTTGGGATCCTTTTTATTTGTCCTTGCCTTTTGGTTTTAAGGGTTATTGGCTTTTTTCTGCTTGCTTTTTCTTTTTCTTTCTATTTTTTTTTCTGCAAGCTTTGTTCTTTGCTGCTTTTTCTTGCTTCAAGAATCATTTTTATGATTTTTCAGATTATCAAATAACATGTCTCCTAGTCATCATTCTTTCAAGAGCCAACATATTTAACATTCTTAAACAACAACTTCAAAAGACATATGCACTGTTCAAGCATACATTCAGAAAACAAGAAGCATTGTCACCACATCAATATAATTAAACTAAGTTCAAGGATAAATTCGAAACTCATGTAATTCTTGCTCTTTTGAATTAAAACATTTTTCATTTAAGAGAGGTGATGGATTCATAGGACATTCATAACTTTAAGAAAAAGTTACTAACTACTAATGATCATGTAATGAAGACACAAACATGGACAAACACATAACATAGAAAACGAAAAACAGAGAAAGTAAGAACAAGGAATGAATCCACCTTAGTGATGGTGGCGTTTCCTTCTTGAGGAACCAATGATGTCCTTAAGCTCTTCTATGTCTCTTCCTTGTCTTTGTTGCTCCTCCCTCATTGCTTGTTGATCTTCTCTTATTTCATGGAGCATGATGGAGTGCTCTTGATGTTCCACCCTTAGTTGTCCCATATTGGAACTCAATTCTCCTAGGGAGGTGTTGATTTGCTCCCAATAGTTTTGTGGAGGAAAGTGAATTTTGAGGCATCCCCAGGATCTCATGGTGATGAGCTTCATATGCCTCTTGAGCTCCATGAATGGGCTCTCTTGCTTGCTCCATCTTTTTCTTAGTGATGGGCTTGTCTTCTTTGATGAGGATATCTCCCTCTATGTCAATCCCAGCCGAATTGCATAGGTGGCAAATGAGGTGAGGAAAGGCTAACCTTGCCATGGTGGAGGACTTGTCAGCCACCTTGTAGAGTTCTTGAGGTATAATCTCATGAACTTCCACCTCTTCTCCAATCATGATGCTATGGATCATGATGGCCCGGTCTATAGTAACTTCAGACCGGTTGCTAGTGGGAATGATTGAGCATTGAATGAACTCCAACCATCCTCTAGCTACAGGCTTGAGGTCCAATCTTCTTAGTTGAACCGGCTTGCCTTTGGAGTCAATCTTCCATTGAGCTCCTTCTACACATATGTCCATAAGGATTTGGTCCAACCTTTGATTAAAGTTGACCCTTCTAGTGTAGGGGTGTTCATCTCCTTGCATCATGGGCAAGTTAAACGCCAATCTCACATTCTCCAGACTAAAATCTAAGTATTTCCCCCGAACCATTGTAACATAGTTCTTTGGATCCGGGTTCTTACTTTGATCATGGTTCTTGGTGATCCATGCATTAGCATAGAACTCTTGAACCATTAGGATGCCGACTTGTTGGATGGGATTTGTTAGAACTTCCCAACCTCTTCTTTGAATTTCATGTCGGATCTCCGGATACTCATTTCTTTTGAGTTTGAAAGGGATCTCGGGGATCACCTTCTTCTTGGCCACAACATCATAGAAGTGGTCTTGATGGGCTTTGGAGATGAACCTTTCCATCTCCCATGACTCGGATGTGGAAGATTTTGTCTTCCCTTTCCCCTTTCTAGAGGATTCTCCGGTCTTAGGTGCCATCAATGGTAATGGAAAAACAAAAAGCTTATGCTTTTACCACACCAAACTTAAAATTTTGCTCGCCCTCGAGCAATAAAAGAAAGAATAGATGAAGAAGAAGAAGAAATGGAGGAGAGGGAGAGTGGGAAGTGTTTCGGCCAATAAGGGTGTAGAGGGGTGTGTTGTGTGAATTTGATGAAGAATGGAGGGCTTTATATAGGGAAGGGAGGGGGGGTTAAGGTTCGGCCATATGGGTGGGTTTGGGTGGGAAATTGGTTTTGAATTTTGAAGGTAGGTGGAGTTTATGAGGTAGGTTTATTGGGAAGAGTGGGTGGATGTGAGTGGTGAAGGTTTAATGGGGAAGAGGGTTTATGGGATTGTGTGAAAGAGGGGTGAGAAGAAGTGAGTGGAGGTAGGTGGGGATCCTGTGAGGTCCACAGATCCTGAGATGATCCTGTGGGTCCACAGATCCTGAGGTGTTCAAGGATTTACAACCTTGCACCAAATTAGGCATGTAAAATGCCCTTGCACACAACTCTGGGCGTTCAGCGCCAGGTTGGTGCCCATTTTGGGCGTTCAACGCCCATTTGTTGCCATTTCTGGCGTTGAACGCCAGAACCATGCTCTGTTCTGGGGTTGAACGCCAGACATATGCTTCCTCCAGGGTGTGATTTTTCTTCTGCTGTTTTTGATTCCGTTTTCAATTTTTATATTTATTTTGTGACTCCACATGATCATGAACCTATAAAGACATATAACTAAGAAAAATATTGTTAGATAAATAAAAATTGGGTTGCCTGCCAACAAGCGCTTCTTTAATGTCAATAGCTTGACAGTGGGCTCTCATGGAGCCTCACAGATATTCAGAGCATTGTTGAGACTCTCCAACACCAAACTTAGAGTTTGGATATGGGAGTTCAACACCAAACTTAGAGTTTGGTTGTGGCCTCCCAACACCAAACTTAGAGTTTGACTGTGGGAGCTTTGTTTGACTCTGCTTTGAGAGAAGCTTTTTCTGCTTCCTCTCCATGGATGCAGAGGGAGATCCTTGAGTTGTGAACACAATGTTGTCCTCATTCAATTGAAGGATCACTTCTCCTCTGTCCACATCAATCACAGCTCTTGCTGTGGCTAGGAAAGGTCTTCCTAGGATGATGGACTCATCCTCTTCCTTTCCAGTATCCAGGACTATGAAATCAGCAGGGATGTAAAGGCCTTCAACCTTTACCAGCACGTCCTCTACTTGTCCATAAGCCTGTTTTCTTGAATTGTCTGCCATCTCTAATGAGATTTTAGCAGCTTGTACCCCATAGATTCCCAGTTTCTCTATTACAGAGAGAGGCATGAGGTTTATCCCTGAACCAAGGTCACACAGAGCCTTAAAGATCATGGTGCCTATGGTACAAGGTATTATGAACTTTCCAGGATCCTGTTTTTTCTGAGGCAATGTCAGTTGATCCAGATCACTTAGTTCATTGGTGAACAAGGGAGGTTCATCTTCCCAAGTTTCAATACCAAATAATTTGGCATTCAGCTTCATGATTGCACCAAGAAACTTGGCAGTTTGCTCTTCAATAACATCCTCATTCTCTTCAGAAGAGGAATACTCATCAGAGCTCATGAAGGGCATAAGGAGGTTTAATGGAATCTCTATGGTCTCTAGATGAGCCTCAGAGTCCTTTGGTTCCTCAGAGGGAAGCTCCTTATTGATCACTGGACGTCCCAGGAGGTCTTCCTCCTTGGGATTCACGTCCTCTCCTTTCCTCATAGGTTCGGCCATGATGCTTATGTCAATGGCCTTGCACTCTCCCTTTGGATTCTCTTCTGTATTGCTTGGGAGAGTACTAGAAGGGATTTCAGTGATCCTTTTACTCAGCTGGCCCACTTGTGCTTCCAGATTTCTAATGGAAGACCTTGTTTCATTCATGAAACTTACAGTGGCCTTAGATAGATCAGAGACTAAGTTTGCTAAATTAGAAGTATTTTGTTCAGAGTTCTCTGTCTGTTGCTGAGTGGATGATGGAAAAGGTTTATTATTGTTAAACCTGTTTCTTCCACCATTATTAAAGCCTTGTTGAGGCTTTTGATCCTTCCATGCGAAATTTGGATGATTTCTCCATGATGAGTTATAGGTGTTTCCATAAGGTTCACCTAAGTAATTTACCTCTGCTATTGCAGGGTTCTCAGGATCATAAGCTTCTTCTTCAGAAGATGCCTCTTGAGTACTGTTGGATGCAGCTTGCATTCCATTCAGACTCTGAGAAATCATATTGACTTGCTGAGTCAATATTTTGTTCTAAGCCAATATGGCATTCAGAGTATCAATCTCAAGAACTCCCTTCTTCATAGGCGTCCCATTATTCACAGGATTCCTTTCAGAAGTGTACATGAACTGGTTATTTGCAACCATGTCAATGAGTTCTTGAGCTTCTGCAGGCGTTTTCTTTAGGTGAATGGATCCACCTACAGAAGTATCCAATGACATCTTAGATAACTCAGACAGACCATCATAGAATATATCCAGGATGGTCCATTCTGAAAGCATGTTAGAAGGACACTTTTTGGTCAGTCCTTTGTATCTCTCCCAAGCTTCATAGAGGGATTCACCTTCTTTTTGTCTGAAGGTTTGAACATCCACTCTAAGCTTGCTCAGCTTTTGATGAGGAAAGAACTTGGCTAGGAAAGCCTTGACCAGCTTATCCCAAGAGTTCAGGCTATCTTTAGGTTGAGAGTCCAACCATACTCTAGCTCTGTCTCTTACAGCAAAAGGGAAAAACATGAGCCTGTAGACTTCAGGATCTACTCCATTAGTCTTAACAGTATCACATATCTGCAAGAATTCAGTTAAGAATTGAAAAGGATCTTCAGATGGAAGTCCATGAAACTTGCAGTTCTGCTGCATCAGAGAAACTAATTGAGGTTTCAACTCAAAGTTGTTTGCTCCACTGGCAGGAATGGAGATGCTTCTTCCATGTAAATTGGAATTAGGTGCAGTAAAGTCACCAAGCATTCTCCTTGCATTATTATTATTTTTGGCTGCCATCTCCTCTTCCTGTTCGAAAATTTCTGAAAGGTTCTCTCTGGAATGTTGTAATTTAGCTTCCCTTAATTTCCTCTTCAGAGTCCTTTCCGGTTCTGGATCTGCTTCAACAAGAATATTCTTGTCCTTGCTCCTGCTCATATGACAAAGAAGAGGGCACAGAAAAAATAATAATAATAATATCGATCCTTTATACCACAGTATAGAGGTCCTTGTGTTAGTAGAAGAAAAGAAGAAAATCTGAACTCAGAGAGAGAGAGGGTTCGGATTTTTGGTGATGTGAGGAAGAGATGTTAGTAGATGAATAAATAAATAGAAGGAGATGAGAGAGAAGGAATTTTCGAAAATAATTTTTGAAAAAGAGTTAGTGATTTTTGAAAATAGTTTTTGAAAAATGTTAGTAGTTTTCGAAAATTAAGATTTTAGAAATTGAAATAATTAATTAATTAAAAAGAAATTTTTGAAAAAGAGGGAGATATTTTCGAAAATTAGAGAGAGAGAGAGTTAGTTAGGTGGTTTTGAAAAAGATAAGAAACAAACAAAAAGTTAGTTAGTTAGTTGGAACAAATTTTGAAAAGATAAGAAGTTAGGAAGTTAGAAAAGATATTTTGAAATCAAATTTTTGAAAAAGGTGAGATAAGAAGATATTTTGAAAAGATATGGTTGAAATTAGTTTTTGAAAAAGATTTGAATTTTTAAAATCACAATTAATGACTTGATTCCCAAGAAATCACAAGATATGATTCTAAAACTTAAAGTTTGAATCTTTCTTAACAAGCAAGTAACAAACTTGAAATTTTTGAATCAAAACATTAATTGATTATGTTATTTTCGAAAATATGATGTAAAATTAAGAAAAAATTTTTGAAAAATATTTTTTTTGGAATTTTCGAAAATAACTGAGAAATTTGAAAAAGATTTGATTTTTTGAAAAAGATTTAATTTTTGAAAAAGATTTTGAAAAAGATAAGAATTTCAAATTGAAAATTTGATTTGACTCATAAGAAACAACTTGATTTTAAAAATTTTTGAAAAAGTCAATCCAAATTTTCGAATTTGATGAGAGAAAAAGGGAAAGATATTTTTTTGATTTTTGAATTTTTTTTTATTTTTGAATTTTTATGATGAGAGAGAAAAACAAGAAAAATGATGCAATGCATGAAAGTTATGGATCAAAACAATGAATGCATGCAAGAATGCTATGAATGTCAAGATGAACACCAAGAACACTATGAAGATCATGATGAACATCAAGAACACATTTTTGAAAAATTTTTAATGCAAAGAAAACATGCAAGACACCAAACTTAGAATTCTTTAATGCTTAGGCACTAAGAATTCAAGAATGCATATGAAAAACAAGAAAAGACACAAAACATGCAAATGCAAAGATCAAACAAGAAGACTTACCAAGAACAACTTGAAGATCATGAAGAACACTATAAATGCATGATTATTTTCGAAAAAATGCAAGATGCACATGCAATTGACACCAAACTTATAATATGACTCAAGACTCAAACAGGAAACACAAAAAATATTTCTGGTTTTTATGATTTTCTAATTTTTTTTGTATTTTTTTCAAAAATTATTATGAAAAAGAAAAATAAGGATTCCAAAATTTTTAATATGAATTCCAGGAATCTTATGCTCTTTAGTCTAAAGCTTCAGTCCAGGAATTAGACATGGCTCACTAGCCAGCCAAGCTTTCAGTGAAAGCTCCGGTCCAAAACACTAGACATGGCCAATGGCCAGCCAAGCTTCAGCATGTAATTCAGACATGACATGCCTGACATACCCTACAGTCGTATAACAGCTGATGGTTGGAAGCCTCAGTCCAAAAGAATTTAGACATGGCTTTACAGCCAGCCAGGCTTCACATGCTCCATGAAACACTAGAGTTCATTCTTAAAAATTTTGAATAAAAAATTTTTTTTTTCGAAAACAGGTGAGAAAATTTTAGAAATATTTTTGAAAAATTTTTGAAAATAAAATAAAAAAAAAATTACCTAATCTGAGCAACAGGATGAACCGTTAGTTGTCCATACTCGAACAATCCCCGGCAACGGCGCCAAAAACTTGGTATGCGAAATTGCTACTCAGGTTGTGAATTGTTGTTCGAAATTGATTCCCTGGCAATGGCACAAAAAACGGATGCACAGGACCATGGTCTAAACATATCTTCACAACTTCGCATAACTAACCAGCAAGTGCACTGGGTCGTCCAAGTAATACCTTACGTGAGTAAGGGTCGAATCCCACGGAGATTGTCGGTATGAAGCAAGCTATGGTCACCTTGTAAATCTCAGTCAGGTGGATATCAAATGGTTATGGAGTTTTCGAAAATAATATAATAAAATAGGGATAGAAATACTTATGTAATTCATTGGTGAGAATTTCAGATAAGCGAATGGAGATGCTTTCGTTCCTCTGAACCTCTGCTTTCCTGCTATCTTCATCCAGTCAGTCTTACTCCTTTCCATGGCTGGCTTTATGTGATACATCACCATTGTCAATGGCTACTTTCGGTCTTCTCTCGGGAAAATGATCCAAATGCCCTGTCACGGCACGACTAATCGTCTGGAGGCATCACCCTTGTCAATGGCTTCATCTTATCCTCTCAGTGAAAATGGTCAACGCACCCTGTCATGGCACGGCTATTCATCTGTCGATTCTCGATCATGCTGGAATAGGATTTACTATCCTTTTGCGTCTGTCACTAACGCCCCGCAATCGCGAGTTTGGAGCTCGTCACAGTCATCCAATCATTGAATCTTACTCGGAATACCACAGACAAGGTTTAGACCTTCCGGATTCTCTTGAATGCCGCCATCATTCTAGCTTACACCACGAAGATTCCGATTAAGAGATCTAAGAGATACTCATTCAGTCGAAGGTAGAACGGAAGTGGTTGTCAGGCACGCGTTCATAGGGAATGATGATGATTGTCACGTTCATCACATTCAGGTTGAAGAGCGAATGAATATCTTAGAAGCGAAATAAGATGAATTGAATAGAAAATAGTAGTACTTTGCATTAATCTTTGAGGAACAGCAGAGCTCCACACCTTAATCTATGGAGTGTAGAAACTCTACCGTTAAAATTACATAAGTGAAAGGTCCAGGTATGGCCGAATGACCAGCCCCCTAAAACGTGATCACAGGATCAGAATACCACTAATCAAAGATGGTCAAAAAGATGTCTAATACAATAGTAAAAGGTCCTATTTATAATAAACTAGTCACTAGGGTTTACATGAGTAAGTAATTGATGCATAAATTCACTTCCGGGGCCCACTTGGTGTGTGCTTGGGCTGAGCTTTAACTTTCCACGTGCAGAGGCCATTTGTGGAGTTGAACGCCAGGTTTTGATCCATTTTTGGCGTTCAACTCTGGTTTTGGATCCTTTTCTGGCGCTGGACGCCAGAATTGGGTTGAGAACTGGCGTTGAACGCCAGTTTGCGTCATCTATTCTTGGCCAAAGTATGGACTATTATATATTGCTGGAAAGCCTTGGATGTCTACTTTCCAACGCAATTAGAAGCGCGCCATTTTGAGTTCTGTAGCTCTAGAAAATCTACTTTGAGTGCAGAGAGATCAGAATCCAACAGCATCAGCAGTCCTTCTTCAACCTCTGAATCTGATTTTTGCTCAAGTCCCTCAATTTCAGCCAGAAAATACCTGAAATCACAGAAAAACATACAAACTCATAGTAAAGTCCAGAAATGTGAATTTAACATAAAAACTAATGAAAACATCCCTAAAAGTAACTAGATCCTACTAAAAACATACTAAAAACAATGCCAAAAAGCGTATAAATTATCCGCTCATCACAAAGTTTGCATGCTGTGTCAGCTAGTTTTCCTTGGTTTGCCCCAATGGCGAACTACTTGGTTGCAAGAATCTTCCCTCCCAACTTTTCAAAAAATCAAAAGGACAAGTTGAGGAGTGATTCCAAATATTACATTTGGGATGACCCTCACTTGTGGAAGAGAGGTGTAGACCAAGTAATCCGAAGGTGTGTCCCAGAATCCGAATTTCAACCAATTCTGGAAACTTGTCATTCGTCCGACTGTGGTGGCCACTTTGGCCCACAAAGGACCGCTAAAAAGGTGTTGGATTGCGGATTCTGGTGGCCAACCTTATTCAAGGATGCTAACCGGCTATGTGTGTCTTGTCATCAGTGTCAAAAGTCAGGAAACACATCCCAAAGGGATGAAATGCCTTAGCAACCTATGTTGTTCTGTGAGATATTTGATGTGTGGGGCATTGACTTTATGGGACCGTTTCCTAACTCTGGTGGGTATCTGTACATTCTGTTAGCGGTTGACTACGTGTCAAAGTGGGTGGAGGCCGTACCTACCCGCCTTGACGACGCCAACACCGTTGTTTCTTTCATTAGGAATCACATTGTATGCCGTTATGGGTCGCCACGAGCAATCGTGAGCGACCAAGGATCCCACTTTTATAACAGGAAGGTAGAAGCATTGCTCAAGCGCTATGGAGTACCGCATAAGGTTGCTACTGCTTATCATCCGCAAACAAATGGGCAAGCGGAAGTTTCCAACTGGGAAATCAAGAGAATCTTGGAAAAAGTGGTCAATCCACAAAGAAAGGATTGGAGCCTCCGGCTAGGAGATGCACTATGGGCATACAGAACGGCTTACAAGACTCCGATAGGGATGAGTCCCTTTCGGATCGTCTATGGTAAGGCATGCCACCTTTCGGTGGAGATTGAGCATCGAGCATACTGGGCGGTAAAGCAGTGCAACATAGATTTGGCCAAGGCAGGTGAAGCTAGGAAGTTACAATTAGAAGAGCTTGAGTGTTTGAGGAACGAGTCATATGAGAATGCCCGAATTTACAAGGAAAAGACTAAAGCATTCCATGACCATCACATTCGGAAGAAGGACTTTAAAGAAGGAGATAAAGTCCTCCTCTACAACTCAAGGCTCCGATTTATGCCTGGAAAGCTCTGTTCTAGGTGGGAAGGACCTTTTAAGGTGAAAGAAATGAAGCCCTACGGAGTGGTGGAATTATTTGATCCCAAAAGTGAAGCAACTTTCAAGGTGAATGGGCATAGAGTGAAGAAATATCATGGTTGCAAACCTCCAAGGGAGCTAGAGGTGTACATATTGGAGGATGCACCAAGTAGAGATGAAGCTTGAGAAGAGGACCGTCCAACTTAAGGACGTTAAAAAAAAGTGCTTGGTGGGAGGCACCCCACCGTGGTAAGCTCTTCCTTGTTTATACCATCTTGTAGTATCTTTAATTCCTTGAATTTTATGATCTTTTGATGATTGATTGAGTGCTTAGGGATGCTAGCTTTGTTGATTCTGTTAGATAGGTAGAATGTTCATTTAGAAAGGTTGTGAAAGAGATAAAGAAAACACAAAATTTTTCTTTGAAAAAGAGCACTGACGCGCAAGCGCATAGTGCGCGCGCGGGCCGGTTGCGAATTTCCATTTTCAGGCCAAAAACCCGAGAGTCAGGCCAACTTTGTGCCCAACTCGCGCTAGGCACCCACGCGTTCGCGTACATGCCGCCTGCGCGCACCATTGCCAGTTGACCATCGACGCGTAAGCGCACTATGCGCGCGCGCGCCGATAGAGC
This sequence comes from Arachis hypogaea, assembly GCF_003086295.3. NCBI lineage: Eukaryota > Viridiplantae > Streptophyta > Magnoliopsida > Fabales > Fabaceae > Arachis > Arachis hypogaea. The sequence goes on along the minus strand of NC_092049.1, from coordinate 37,859,029 downwards.
TATATGGAGTCTCTGGTACAGAAACCAGAGAGTTGTGCCACGATTGGGCCAACTTTGTGCCAAAACGGACGCGTCCGCGAGTAGTGCGCGCCCGCACCATCTGTAGAATACCACAAGCACGCGCCCGCGCATGGTGCGCGTCCGCGCGCATGCCTCCCTGGGTCACCTTGGTACAAAAACCAGAGACTTGAGCCAGGTTTATGCCACTTTTGTGCCTGGGGCCCAGCTCCTTTCGCGTGCACGCGCTACTGACGCGCACGCGCCCTCAGTTAGCACCTTCACGACGCGTCAGCGCATCTTGCGCGCGCGCGCCATCTGCGTGAATCAGTTTAATACTTCGCGCCGTTTCACTCCTTTCTCACTCACATTCTCTTCTTTTTCTTTCTTAGTTCACTCTTCCTCTCTCTTCATCATTTCTCTTCTCTTCTTCTTCTTCCACAACCCACCACCATTGTCTCCGGTCACTCACCGGTGACAACCACTTTTTCCGGTGGCGCTACACTTCTCCTATTTTCTCTCTCATCTTCACAAAAGAAGATTCAACCTTGCTTTTTCATACTCTTCAAGGTTTAACTTCTCCCTTCCCTTTACCTTTGCTTTTTCTTATGCTATTTCTTCTAATTAAATGCTTCTTATTGTCTTACTTAGTTTTTCTTTTGCTTGATAGTGATATTTCTTGTTTTTGTTTGCTTATTTGCCCTATCTTTTCTTTGTTTATCCATGGATGTTGAACTTGAACTTAATTTGCATTACTAGATCTTTTGTCACTCTTTTACCATTGTGTGATGCTTATGTGGTGATTGATGTTCCATTTTGGGCTTTGAAATTGGTTTAGTATCTCATAATTGCTCATTGCTTGATTATTGCACGCTAAGTGTTCGAGGAAATGCACACATACCAGTTTGGCTCCATTTAGCCATGTATTTTCAATTTGGTGCTCCCTCCTCATTCACTTTTTTCTTCTTAAATACATTGAGTGTAATTTATGTGCTTAAGGTTCATACTTGCCAATCCCAAATTAATTGAACATGACTTGCTTTTACTAAGGATGCTTGAGACTACTCTTCTCATGCCTTTGCATGCCTTACCTTCTCTTGCATCACATGCCAAGTGATATAACCCCTGCATTCATATTCATCATGGGCATGACAAATTACTTGCATGTTGTCATCAATTTGTTTCTTGGGTTTAATGTTTTCCTTCCTCCCCTTTCCTTTTAGGATGGCCACCAAAAAGGGCAAGGAGGTAGCTTCGAGGAAACCGGCCACAAAAAGGGTGCCCCAAGGATCAAATTCTAAGGCGCGTTCTTCAATAGGAGCCAAACCTTTATCAAAGAACAGAAAGACACCCGCTCCTATTGATGAGGATAACAAGGGCAAACCGGCACGAAACTCTTCAAGGTTCCCCAACCGCTTTTGTGAACTCAAGTTCCCTTCCATAGCCGTAAGGAACTATCATCCTGAGCATTTGCTCGCTCCGTCGGACAAGATTGCTCCTTATATTCTACCCCGTATCGAAAAGCGAGGATGGGGGTTTCTTTTGAGGAAACCAAGGGAAATCAACCTCTCTTGGGTGGAAGAATTTTACACCAACTACCACCTTCCCACTCTTCAATCGGTATACATGCGCCGTAAGCAAGTCTCAGTTTCAGAAGAGGCTATTCAGCAAGTACTTAATGTTTTACCAGTGCCAAGTGCCATGGATGGCTACCAAAAAATTCTACGTCAGCGTGAAGAGTATGGATTCGATTGGGACTCGATACTCCGAGTCGTTGCTGAGCCAGAAACTTTTTGGATCCAAGGTCGACAGCGAATGAGGCCCAAGAGTATCAACGCTCGCTTCCTCACTGTGGAAGCTAGAGCCTGGGCCCAGATCCTTTCTCACTATGTGCTACCTACCACTCACAGGTCGTCCATCACGGCAGACCTTGCCTTGCTTGTTTGGTGTATTCTCACGGAAAAGCCGGTGAACATCCCACCTCTTGTCAAGCAAGCAATGAGTCAAGTTCATGACCAGGGTAACCTGCCATTTCCAGCCTTGGTATCTGACTTAGTTGCTGCTGCGGATGTTTCTTGGGAAGCCAAGGATAAGAAGATCATGGTTCCGGCTAAGGGCGATGTGGTCCTAAGCGGAAAATACCTATATCTTCCCATGAACAAACCAAGCCTTGACATAGCCCCGCCGCTTCTTCTTCCCTCGAGCTCATCACCACCACCACTGAGATCCACAGATCAAAGGATAGAAGATCTTCACCGGAAGTTGGATAGGTATGAGCGGCGCAACCACTGCCGATACACCCACCTCAAGAAGCTTCTGAGTCATGTTGCCCCAAGCATGGAGGAGCCTGAGATATTCACATCCACCTCGAACCCAAGCGATGAAAGTTCTGATGGAGGGGATAGTGAAGGCTCCAGTCCCGACCGTCCCTTGAGTATTATTCGTAGCACGGAGGACCGTGCTAATTTCTAAAGTGTGGGGAGGTCGTTCGACCGATCTCCATGGGTAATACTCTCTTCTCTTCAATAACCATGGATTTATCTTTTGCGTAGATGTTAGCATATTGCATGCGTAGTTAGTTTTTCTTGTAAATACCCTTGCATGGTAGTTAGTTTTAATTAGGATTACTTGGTCAAAGCAATAACTTTCTCTCCAAGAAACTGTGTTCTGGGTGACCTATCCTACCAAATTTTTGAAAATTTTGCAGTAAACTTGCCTTAAAAATGTATTTTAGAACATAGTGATTGAGTTAAGAACACAAGCATGAAAGTTTTGAGCCTATTACATGGTTACATCTTTTAACCATTATTTCCATTCTTGTGTGCATATCTTTCTCTCCAGGAATGTGATCCTTGATTTGTCTAATTCTATATATCCATTGCTTTGTGTATGAATGCATTTGCGTGATTGAGGCCATCATTTCAACAGTCACTTTTCCCAAATAGCCTTAACCCTTATATCCACCATTGCTAACCAATTTTGAGCCTTTGATAAACCCTCTTGTTCTTAAATGGAGCACGTCAACAACCCTAAGTGAAAAACCATGAATGTCCCTGAATTTGAATCCTTGATTAGCTTAGGTAAGTTAGGTTGTGTATCATTCATACAGGAGGGGTATACTTTGGAAATTTAGGTAGATATATAGGCATGTAATTGTAGTGTAATTGAAAACTCTAGGATTTTGGGAACATACTCATGTGCTAAATGATTACACCGTATGCATTGACACTTTGGTTCACTAAGAAACCCCAAGAAAAAGGGGATGTTGATAATGTCATATATTATAAAAAAAAAAAGGGAAGAGAAAGAAATGAAAGGGGACAAAAATGCCCCAAGATAAAGTAATAAAAACAATGCATATAGTAGGTGGACTGAAAAGAGGCATAAGTATGCAAAAGGGTAGAAATTCAAGGGTAGCTAGGAATATATTATAGTTGTATAGGTTGTTTTAGGTGTCTAGTGGGATCCGAGGTTGATCAATGACTCAAATTTTAAGCCCACTTAGCCATATACATCCTTACCTTCACCTTAGCCCCATTACAACCCATGAATAAGACCTCATGATACTTGTAAGCATGCATTAAGTAATTGTCGATTGATTAGATGAAAGACAAATCTTGGAAAGCATGATTAGGAGGAGATTGAGTGACGAACCCTAGACACTTGAGCAAATAGAGCAGATACACTTCCGGTGAGGGTTCAATGCTCAATGCTTGTTCCCGGCTTTCACAAGCGTTCGCTTAGCAAGTCATATGCACTCTTTAGTAATGTTCAGTTTGGTAGGATTCGTGAATTGCATACTATCTTCACCCTATATGCTCACATGTATTCTTGAAGGATGGATTCACTTTTGACCAAGTAGGTAGATGACTTTACATTAGTTACATGCATCCGTTTAGATACTTAGCATTTCATAAACCCTTTCCCATCATAATCTTTGGTCTTTTTATTTTAAACATGAGGGCATGCTTGGTTTAAGTGTGGGGAGATTTGATAAACCCCGATTTCGTGGTTTATCTTGTGCTTATTTTGGGGGATTTTATCAATATTTCTCACACTTATTCACAAGAAATGCATGGTTTTGTGTTCACTTCCCAATATTGCTCTATGATGAAAAACATGCTTATTTTACCTAAAAATTGCCATATTTTAATCCTCTTCTATTGTCATTTGATGCCATGATATCTGTGTTGAGTAATTTCAGGAATTATAGGTTAGGAATGACTCAGAAGAGAGGTAGAAAGCATGTACAAAAAGGGAGGAACATGAAGAATTGAAGTCTTGGGAGCAGCAGCATTGGCGCGCCCGTGCACTCCACGCGCTCGCGTGGATGGGACTGGATAGAAGCGGCACGCAAGGATGGACGCATCTGCGCAGATTGGAAGATTTCTATTGCTGCACACGCGCAACTGGCGCGCACGCGTGGATCACAAAAGTAATCGGCGCGCGCACGCATGGCGCGCACGCGTGGGAAGCTGCACGTGACCTCATTAAGAGAAATCGTGCCTGGCGATTTCTGAGGCCAAGGAGGCCCAATTTCAAGCTGTTTCTGCATGGAAAAGACCCAAGGATGATTAGGGGGAAAAAGAGGATGACTCATTTGGAGACCAGGACATAATTTTAGAGTTTTTTTTGGTTCTTTGGTGATTCTAGAGAGAGAAACCCTTGTTCCTCTCTAGATCTAGTTTCCATTTTGATTTTTCCTTGTTGATTTGTGAATTGGACTTGTTGATTACAGTTTTAATTGTTCAATTTAATTTCCTTGCTACAATCTTGCTTACATCTAGTGATAGTTTAATGATTCTTGTCAATTGTTATTTTACCCATTTCAAGAATGTTGTGAATCTTGTTTTGTTGATGTTACATTGATGATTTCTATGTTTAATCTTGTTGATTGTTTGATTGTATGTTGATCATTGTTAGTGGGTATTTGTAGAATTCAATTTAATTACTATTTTGAACATGTCTTTTGTTAGCGCTTACCAAGTGTTTGATGAATTGTTTACTTTGATTATGGAGTAGTTCCTTCTCACTCTTGGCCTAGGTCAAGGGAATTGGGTAAACTTGAGTCATTGGGTCTAATGGATTTGATGATTTGGGAGCCCTAGGTGGTCAATTTGATACTCATTGACACCAACCCACTACTAATCTAATTAGTAAGTAAGTTGGGGCTTATGGGTTGATGTGGCTAGGGCCATTTGACGTACTTCAAGTCTAGGAGTAGATATCACGTACTTAAGACTTGGGAGTAGACTTAATGAGCTTGGTTCCTCATAATTGTCAAGATGAAGTGTTTGACAAGGATTGTGACCCCAATTCCCATGTCTAGCCAAGAGTTATTTTTATCATTCATATTTGAAAACCGATTTCCAATTTCAAGTGTCTTAGTCATAGTTATTCGTTTAGCTTAAGGTAGAATTAAGTAGAATATTGCTTGCTCATTGGAATTGCTTAGTTTTTGCTTACGTAGTTGAATTCGTTTATTGCAATTTAAGATTACCTGCTTGTTGAATTTCCCATTTATTTTCATGCTCATAACTCTCAACCCCGGATTTCTAACCAATGTCGAAGCACATGTTTGCCCATTCTTCGTGAGACGACCCGAGGTTTGAATACTTGGTTATTTCTATTGGGGTTGAACTTGTGACAACCAAATCCCTCTTCTAAATTTGACCCTCGAGGATTGTTGTTGGTAGGCTTTACTCACAACGAGGTGATATTAAAGAGAAAAATCTTACCAATATAACATCCCTTGGTTGAACACACTGTCAAGGACCTGGGGAATCGACCTCATGGGACCATTCCCCATGACTCTGGGGCAGTTTCGATTCCTTGTAGTCACCATTGACTATTACACGAAGTGGATTGAAGCCAAGGCTTTGGCCAATATCACGGCCATCCAGTGCTAAAAATTCTTCTAGAGACAAGTCATAAACCGATTTGGAATTCCTAAAATTGTAATATCGGATATTAGAACCCAATTTGCAGACAAACGTTTCAAAGAGTTCCTAGAAGGACTCGGCATCTCTCAGAAGTTCAGCTCGGTAGAACATCTAGAACCGACGGCCAAGTAGAAGTGGTGAACAAGATCATCGTTAAGGGGCTCAAGAGACGACTAGACGAAGAGAAAGGTTTGTGAGCCGACGAGCTCAAATCCATCCTCTATTAATACCGAACGTCGCTTCAAACATCAACTGGGGAAACTTCCTTTCGGTTAACTTATGGGCTAGAGGTCATTATTCTCGTAGAAATCGGGGAACCCAGCCCACACAGGACTGTCGGAGGACACGAGAGGGCGCAAAGCGGGACCTTGCAGACGAAGTCAGAAACATGGCGCACTTACGGGAGCTAGCCCTGAATCAAAGAATAATCCTAAGGTACAACCAAGGTGTGGTAAAACAGGACTTCAAAAAATGGGGCCTAGTTTTGCAACGCAACGACATCAGTCCTCCCACCCCAGGCGAAGGAAACTTCACCCCCAACTGGGAAGGGCCCTACTGAATCAAGTTTGTAATTGGAAAAGGAGCCTACAAACTGGAACGACTCAACGGGATCGAGTTACCAAGATCATGGAACACTGCGAACATATGGCGCTACTATGCGTAAGGGAGTCCCACCGGGCTGGTACCTTTGTCAAAATCTAAGATTTATTTGTTGCTTTGTTATTTTTTCATCCTTTTGTTATAGTTACCGTTTCTTTTTACATCGTTCTCTCGAGAACTCTTTCCTACCTAAACAGAAGGTTTTAACGCGGCCCAATCTTTAATAAAAACATCATTACATTCAAATACACTCACCCGAGGTATTACTTGGATGATCCGGTGCACTTGCCGGTAAAGTTGTGCGAGTTCTAATTTCGCGCACCAAATTTTTGGCGCCGTTGCTGGAGATTGTTCGTGATTGACAACTACCGGTTGTGTTGTTTTGGTTAGGTATTTTTATTAATTTATTTAATTATTTTTCTTTTTAATTTTCGAATTTTATCTTGTTTATTTTTCCTAATTTTCGATTATTATCTTATTCATCTTTTCCTTATTTTCGAATTTCTTTGTTTTAGTTATCTTATTTTTATTTAATTTTAAATTTTACGTTTGGTGTCCCGTTAGTAATTTTCTTTTTTCTTTTTAATTTTCGAGTCCTATTTTGTTTATCTTTCTTGATTTTTGATCTTTATCTTATTTATCTTTTCCTTGATTTTTGAATTTTATTTTAGTTATTTTATTTTTCAGTTAATTTCAAATTTTATGTTTAATGTTTCTTTAATTTTTCTTTTTTTCTTTTTGAAATTTGAAAAAATTTGATCCCCTTTCTTTCTAATTTTCGAAAATTTTTAAACTAAATCTTCCGTCTTTACTTTCGAATTTTTTTTGTTAAATACTTACTTTATCTTACTTTATTTCTTTTTGGCTATCTCAGTGGGAGTTCTCTATACTCTGACATAGAGACTCCCATCTTTTCTTTGTTTCTTGTTTATGAGCAGGAACAGGAACAAAGAACCCCTTCTCGATTTTGATCCTGAACCTGAGAGGACCTCAAGGTGGCGTTTGCAACAAACCAGAGCTTACAAGGCCGGAGAAAATCTCACAGAATTTTTTGAGAAGGAAGCTGATGAGACTACTATGACAGCTAATGAAGGATAGCTAAACGCTGAAGAGCACGCAAGGAAGGTGCTTGGCTCATGCACTGCACCCACTGCTGACTTCTATGGGCGCAGCATATCAATACTTGCCATTGGTGCCAACAATTTCGAGCTCAAGCCTCAACTGGTCACTCTGATGCAACAGAATTGTTAGTTTCATGGACTCCCACAAGAGGACCCCAACAAGTTCATATCTAATTTTCTGTAGATCTGTGATACTGTTAAGACGAATGGAGTGAACCTGAGATTTACAAACTCATACTCTTCCCTTTTGCTATAAGGGACAAAGAAAAACTATGGCTGAATTCTCAGCCCAAGGAGAGCCTGGACACATGGGATAAGGTGGTCACTGGATTTCTGGCCAAGTTCTTTCCACCCCAGAAGTTGAGTAAGCTTAGAGTGGAAGTCCAGACCTTCAAACAGAAAGAGGGAGAATCCCTCTATGAGGCTTGAGAGAGATACAAGCAGCTGATAAGGAGATACCCTCCCGACATGATCTTAGATTGGAGCATGCTAGATATCTTTTATGATGGCCTCTCTGAGATGGCCAAGATGTCACTGGATCACTCTGCAGGCGGATCACTGCACATGAAAAAGACGTCTGAGGAAGCATACGAGCTCATTGAGATGGTTGCTAACAACCAATACATGTACCCTTCTGAGAAGAACCATGTGAACATTGGGACTAGTCAGAAGAGAGGAGTCATGGGAGTGGACACACTGGACGCCATTCTAGCTAAAAACAAGCTTATGTCCCATCAAAATAACATAATCTCCCAACACTTAAGTGGGATACAAGTTTTAGCTGTCAACACTCAAGATGCACCCTATGAAGGAGACGTTGGTGACACTGCTCAAACCAACATGGAGGAAGTGAATTACATGAAAAATTTCTCCAGAAATTCCAACAATAATCCCTATGCAAATACTTTTAATCAGAGATGGAGGAATCACCCTAACTTTGGGTGGAGAGAGCAGCGGAGGCCGCATCAAGGCTTCAATAATCAGGATGGAACCAATCAAAATAGATTAAACAACAGATAGTTCCAACCCTCTCAATAGCAGATGGAGACGCCTCAGCAAAGTCTTTCTGACTTAGCCACAGTAGTTTCTAACCTCTCCAAGACCATGATGAGTGGATATTTTATATCCTTTTTAGTATCATTTTCTTAGTATTTTCAGTTATATTTTATCAAGTTTTAGTAGTTTTTAGTGCAAAATTCACCTTTTGGATGCAACTTTGAGTTTTTATATTTTTATTATGATTTTAGGAGATTTTTGGGTAAAAATAGCAAGTTTTGGCAAAGTCTGATTTAAAGGCAAAGAAAGGATAGTAAATGCTGTCAAATCCTGACCTCCATGTATTCCAATGAGCATATCTTGAGCTTTAGATATCCAATTGGCACGCTCTTAACGGTGTTGGAAAGGTAACTTCCAAAACTTTCCAGCAATATATAATAATTTATACTTTTCTTTGGAAATGACTGTCCAAAACGGGCGTTGAACGCCCAACTTACCCCCTTTCTAGCGTTCAACGCCCAAGAAGGACCAAGGCCAGTGTTGAACACCCAAAACTAGCGTTCAATGCCTACTCATCCAAGTTGGACGCCAAGCTCAGCCCAAACACTCACCAAGTGGGCCCAGAAGTTGATTTTCACACCTTTTGCTTAGTATATCTCATTTTTGTAATTTTTAATTATTAGATTAGTATATGTAGGAGAAGATCACCCATGTTGAGGATCTTCAGCCTCTCAGAACTTATCACACACTTTTTCTGTAAAGTATGAGCAACTAAACCTTCTGAGTTAAGGATAGGAGCTCTGCTCATTCTTATGGATTAATATTATTACTTTTCTAATTTGATACATGTTTGATTCCATTCTATGATGTATTTTCGTTCTTTATTTTTATGAATTTGGGGTAGAATGAGAGTATGACCCCTTAGTCTACATGAGCTCTTGTGAAGCCTTAGCCGGATAGTATTGAGCTACAACTTGAGAATAAATCACAGGTTCCAAGAGAGTATCTGGGATAATTAGGATACGTGACATAAAATCTCGTTAGTCATGGGTAATTGAGGTCTCTGTGGTGTTAAGGCTAGAATACAGAGCATCATTCTCCGATCTAGAAGATCAGACTTTGTCTGTGGCATTTTGAGTAGGATCACCAGAGATTGAATTGCGCAAGCTTCACCCTCGTTCAGATTGGATGACCATTAGCTCCGGCGTGTGATCTGGATCAGAGGAGATTAATGACCCTCGTTCATTACCCTTCATACACTTCTCTTCTTCCCTATTTTCCCCCACTTGGCTGAAACCTTCTTCTCCCTCTCCTTTATATTTTTTCTTTCTTCTTCTACTATATCCCTTTTTTTTTGTAACTTTGGCTCAAGGACAAGCAAAGTTCTTAAGTTTGGTGTTAGAAAAGCTGCACTTTTTGCATCTACTCTTTTTCTATGGCACTAAAAGCAGGCGAATATTCAAGGAAGAGAAAGGGAAAAGCTCCCGCTTCTACCTCTGAACCCTGGGAATTATGGAGATTCCTCACCAAGGTTCATCAAGACCACTTCTATGATGTGATGAGGCATAAAAAGGTGATATTCGAGGTCACCGTTAAGCTCATAGAAGAGGAATATCCGGAGATCCAACACGAAATTTGGAAAAGGGATTGGAAAACTCTTACCAATCCTATTTCTGTAGTTGGAATGCTCATGGTGCAAGAATTTTATGCCAATACTTGGGTCACCAAAAAGCATGACACGAGTGTGAACCCAAAGCCTAAAAATTGGCGCACCACGGTAAGAGAGTAACTCTTGGAGTTTAGCCCAGAAAGTGTAAGGGTGGCACTATAATTGCCTCAGATGCTAGGAGACCCACACTCTTATACTCAAAGGGTCAACTCTGACCAACGACTGGAGCAAGTGCTTGTAGATATCTGTGTAGAAGGAGCTCAGTGGAGGAGGGACGCACAAGGCAAGTCCTACCAACTGGGTAGGCTTGACCTCAAGCCTGTGGCTAGAGGATGGTTGGAGTTTATTCAACGCTCCTTCCTCCCCACAAGTAACCGATATGAGGTTACCATTAAAAGAGCAATAATGATTCACTGCATTATGCTCGGAAATGAGGTGGAAGTGCACGAGGTAATACCTCAAGAGGTCTACAAGGTAGCTGACAAAGCCTCCACCCAAGCTAGGCTAGCGTTCCCTCACCTCATCTATCGCCTATGCCATTCTGCTGGAATAGGCGTAGCAGGAGACAGCCTGATTGAGGAGGACAAGCCCATCACCAAGAGAAGGATGGAGCATGCTAGGGAGCCTGCACACGGACCACAGCATGAGCCTGTGCGGCCATGAAAGAACTGAAGATTGATGGTTTAGAAGTTATAATAAATACTCGTTGTAAGTATAGTTACTAAACCAAGCAATCAACCTTTCTTACAAAAGTTCTGGTTGTCACAAGTAACAAACCCCTTTTTAAAATTGATAACCGAGTATTTAAACCTCGGGTCGTCTTCTCAAGGAATTGCAGGGATGTATGTTCTTATTATTGGTTATGAGTCTTGTAAATTGGAGGTTTTGAAAGTAAGGAAGCAGTATGTTGAATGATAATAAGAATAAAATAAATAACTATAAAATAGACTCTTGGCAAGGTATGAAAACTGGAAGTCCTATCCTGGTTATCCTTATCAATTGTAATGAGAATTAGATTTTTCTCCCACTTTGTTAACCTTTAACTATGAAGGTAAGTTAAATGGATGAATTAATTCTGATTCCTCAAGTCCTAGTCTTTCCTTGGGAAAAGTTAGAGTTATTGGAACCCGAATTAATTCTGGAAGAATTCCAATTTTCAATCAACCATGAGTTTGATAACTCAAGCGTCTCCAATGACTCAACCAAAGCCAAAAAGAGAAAAATCTAAATTATTTATATAAATAAAAGAAAGCAATCATAATTCTGAAATACCTCAAATTATATTAAATAAAGAAATCAATTCTAACATGGAGTTCATAAGCCAATTAGGCAACATAACTAATACAAGCATTAAAGCATCTGAAAGTAAAAGAGAAATATAAAATAAAAGGAATATTGAACCTGTGACTGAAGAGAGTTGAACTAAACTAATAGAAATCCTAAAATCCTAAATCCTAAGAGAGAGGAGAAAACCTCTCTCTCTAAAAACTACATCTAAAACTAAAAATTATGAATTATGAAAGCATGATTATAAATGGATGTATTCCCCCACTTTATAGCCTCTAATCTGTGTGTTATGGGCTGAAAACTAGGTCAAAAACAGTCCAAAAATCACTCCCAGCAGTTTTGTTACGTTCAGGTCGCGGGAAAGTGACGCGGAGGCGTCGTCCACGCGTTCGCGCGGATTGTAATTTGCAAATACGATGTGGGCACGTCATTCACGCGTTCACATCACCTAACTTCAGGGCAGCTATGTCAAAGTATATATCAAATCGAAGCCCCGGACGTTAGCTTTTTAACGCAACTAAAACCGCATCATTTGAACCTCTATAGCTCAAGTTATGACTGTTTGAGTGCAGAGAGGTCAGGTTGGACAGCTTTAGCAGTTCCTTCAGTTTCTTGTATTCCTTCCACTTTTGCATGCTTCCTTTCCATCCTCTAAGCCATTCCTGTCCTGTAATCTCTGAAAACACTTAACACACATATCAAGGCATCTAATGGTGATAAGAGAGGATTAATATTAGCAATATAAAGGCCAAAGAAGCATGTTTTCAATCATAGCACAAAATCAGGAAGGAAAACATAAAGCATGCGATTAGTATGAATAATGGGTAAAGAGTTGATAAAAACCACTCAATTAAGCATAAGATAAACCATAAAATAGTGGTTTATCAACCTCCCCACACTTAAACATTAGCATGTCCTCATGCTAAGCTCAAGAGAAGCTATAAAAGAAGTGAAGAGAAATAGTAGAATGTATGAAATGCAACCTATCTTATATGAATGCAACTACATGCAAAATGTTTCTACCTACTTGGTTAAAAGTAAATAAATCTTCCAAGAGCAAATATGAATTGGATTTCACTAATTCAAATCATGAAAATGAAGTACAAATAGACTTGCAAGAAGAAAATAGCTCATGAAAGCAGGGAACAAGGGACTGAGCATCGAACCCTCACTGGTAGTGTATACACTCTAATCACTCAAGTGTTTAAGGTTTGATTCTCTCAATTCTCTACTAACCTTGCTTTCTAAGGCTTGCTCTTCATCTAACAATCAACATAAATTTAATGCACAGATACACATATCAAGAGGTCTTTTAAGGGTTGTAATGGGATTAGGGTCAAGGTAGGATTGTATTTGGTCAAGTGGACTAAAATCTGAATCCTTAATTAACTTAAACTTTCCACCTAACTTAGACAATCCATGTAATCATAATACACCATCTAACTATCCATTAACCATGTTTTCCACATATTCATGCATTCTAATTTCAAGTACAGTACATATGCATTGCTTTCACTACTTACTTTGGGGCATTTTGTCCCCTTTTTGCTTAATTGCTCTTTTATATATATATATATATATATATATATATATATATATATATATATATATATATATATATATTTTTTTTTTTTTTTCTTTTCTTTTATTTTTCTCAATGCATATGATTAAATTATTAGATGCATGAATCATCTCCTAAACATTTCTTTCACATTTTTAGAAAATTCTAACATACTCCATTCTCAAACCAAATGTTTCCAAATTCAACTTTCCCCATACTTAATGCATGAGCACTCTCACTAGTCTAAGCTAACCAAGGATTCAAATTAAGGACATTATTGTTTTCTGCTTAGAGTTAATGATGTGCTAAAGTAAAGAACAAAGGGGTATAATAGGCTCAACATTGGTTTGCAAAGAATAATGAAAGGGTAAGGTCATATGGGTATGTAAGCTCAGTGAAACAAAGGCCTCAATCATGTAAGTGTATGCATACATCAAACCATGGAAATATAGAATTAAGCAAGAAAAAGATCACAATTTTAGAGAGAAAAACACACACCAAAAATAAAATATTGGTTGGTAAAATGCAACCAATTCACATAGGCTAAAAAATCTCACAGGTTTTGTGTGTTCGAGCTCTAAACCATGTTCCAGTATAATATTTCTTCAAACAAGTGTAACATTAAATTTTTATTCAAATTAGTGAAATACTCTAAAAAGTTTCTTGAAAAAGAAAATATTACTTCAACCAAGTGGTAAAATATGCACAAAATCAAATAATCATGCAATCAAACATGCAAATGCAACAACTAACAAGGAAAATAAACCATTGGTGTTTGAGAAGGAAATACTAACCCACGAAAGTCGGTATCGACCTCCCCACACTTAAAGATTGCACCATCCTCGGTGCATGCTAAGATGTGCAAGTGGATGGGTTGCTTCAACTGACGCTTTTCTCATCAAGGAATGTGCGTAGGAACTTGTTTGTCTCTCCCATGTAAACGTCTTCCGGTTCTCTTCCTGGTGGCCATCCTGAAAGAAAAAGGGAAGAAAAGTAACCCAAAACAAAGATAAAAAATAATTAAAACATGGGTTGGTTAATGCCAAATAATGAGGGTCTCAATTACATGGTAGCTACAACATGCAAGTGAGAAAACAGTAGAAGTATGTGGCAAATCAAGAGTGCAAAAAGTTGCAACAATAGGGAAGAGAGTGTGGAAGGAAATATAAATTCTTGTCAATGCAGAATTAATACAAATATCATAAAAGATTAGCATTGACTTAAATAATATTACCTAACAGTGTAAAACAAGTCACTGAGCACCAAAATAATACCAGAAAAGACATAACAGTTGAATAAGAACATTTGAACACCAAAGGAAAAATAATAAATTTAGAAAAGAAAATAAAAATATGCACAAAATTAAGATGCAATGAATGAAATATGCAAATAAATTAAGTAAAATAAAGTGAAAGATAAGAAGAATGAGAAGGGAAAGGAGGGAAGAAGAAGTAAGTAAGAAAGGAAGGAGGAAAAATTAGGATTAGAGAAGAAAAGATAAGATATATGGAAAATTAGGATAAGCTGTGTGGCGCAAGCGACACGGACGCGTGAGTGACGCGGTCGCGTGACTTGCGCTTAAATTAATCGACGCGGTCGCGTCGGTCAGGCGGACGTGTGACGCGTTTTGTGCTACTGGCGCGAGGGCAGCCTCGTGCTTGCAGAACTCTCTGTTCAAAACTTAGTATTGCCAAAACCCAGGGTTACGCGGCCGTGTGGTTGACGTGATCGCGTGAGTGGCCATCATTGGGATATGACGTAGACGTGTGAGCCATGTGTCCGCGTGGTAAGAATTGTGCGTTCAGGACCAGTCCAGTACCACTCTAGCACAACTTTCGGTCGTGCACCCTTTCTTACGTCGATTTCCAGGTCACGCGGCCGCGTGAGTGACGCGGATGCATCGGCGACACGGTCGCGTGAGGTGATTTGTGCCAGGGGCACGCCTCCAGCCACGCTCTCGCATGACTCTCTGTTCAATTCTCTTTTCTTCACAACGCACTGGTGATGCAGACGCGTCAGCAACGCTGCCGCGTCGCGTGTGTGTGTTTTTTTTTATGCAGGTATGCAATTATGCAGTATGCAATGCGAATGAATAATATTCAGGTTCAATTGAAAAGGAAAAAAAAATAAATAACACGAAATAAAACTGAAAAAGAAACGACCATACCATGGTGGGTTGTCTCCCACCTAGCACTTTTAGTTAAAGTCCTTAAGTTGGACATTAGATGAGCTTCTTGTTATGGCGGCTTGCGCTTAAATTCGTCCAGAAATCTCCACCAATGTTTGGAATGCCAACAGCCTCCGGGGTCCCAAACTAGGCACGTAAAGCTTCTGAGTATCTTCAAGCAGATTGTCAGGCTCTCGGGGTGACAAATGTCAGAATGGATTCTAGGATCCCAAACTTTTCTTTTAAATCCGCCTTCGTCTTGATCTATATATTTCTATCCGGGCGGTTTAGAAAGTAGATTTTCACCATGGTAACCAAACGTTTTCCTAGATCCATTCGATTGATCATGATGCCAATCCGTGTACTTCGAGTTGAAGCGTGGAACCTTATTGAACCTTGTGTACCAGCTCTAAGTACGAGCCATTTCCCTCTTACTCTTAAAGCCGCAGAGAGCTCTAAGCTGGCTATCTGTTTCAAGCAAACCATATTCAAGTGGGAAAATAAAGCTAAAGGTTAAAGATTGTACCCACTTGAAGCTTGTATTAGGTGGTAATGGCCTTGGGATAGGTGTTTCCAGTGGTTCTGTAAGTTCTACTCCCTTGTGCCCTTCGGTGAATTTCTTCACTTCCTTGCAGACTTTTTCAATTGCATCCATGTCTTGATCAAAGCCTTCTATGTCTTCATCGTCACTTAAGTCATAAACGGGAGGTTGAGAGAAATCTACCTCCGCATCATCTTCGTATTCACTTGGGAAAGATTCTTCGATCTCAGAGAATTCACTTGCTGATGCAAGTTCATTACTGGGAGAACTTGACTTGAGATTATCATCATCAAGGAAACTTACTTCTTGGATTATCCCGTCTAGTTCTTCATAAGAGACTTGCTTTGGGAGTTGTGCACTATCCTCCTTAGCATCAATTGTAATGTTTTCGACAGAATTCTCCATAACTCTGGACTTCCATAGAAGTTCAGCGTCTCCTAAGTCTTCAACCAACTCTTCTTCTTTTACAATGACAGCTTCCTCTACTTGTTCCAGTACGAAGTCATGCCCTGTTCTGTCCACTGGAGTTTCTAGTATCTCCTTCATACTACGCTCTTCGTTAGATTGCCCACATGGGGCTGTGGAAGGTTCTTGAATGTTCGAATGTCTAGAAGATAATTGACTTACAGCTTGCTCCAGTTGATGAATGGTTGTTTGAAGTTGTATTACTGTTTCCTTGAGGCGAACCTCTGATTCTCGGGGTGATGAATTTGGACGTGGTACATGGGGAAGTGGTGGTGTTTGGGAGTAATAGGATTGGAATTGGGGTAAATGAGGATCATATGGTGGTGAATGGTGAAAATGAGCTTGTGAGTGTGGTGGTTCGAAGTTATGTTGAGAGGATGGTCTATAAGCACAGTGTGGTTGTCCACCATGTCTATTGGCTTGGTATGCATTGTAGAATGGTCTTTGTCCATGATATCTTGGAGGGTGTTGTTGCCTAAAGGGTTGATCAGATTCTTTTGGCTCCATCCATCCTTGATTGCTCTGACCTTGATGCATGTTCCTGTTATAACTTTCACTCCTTTCAACAATATTAGAACCAAACTGAAAGCGAGGGGGGTGAGAATTCATAGTATCTAATGGAAATAAAAAGGGGAAAATAAAGACAAATAAACAAGTAAAAGAAAAATATTTACAATAACCAATAATAAGGCACATGATTGCAGCTCCCCGGCAATGGCGCCATTTTGACGTTAGGATTTTTGCTAGTAAAGAATTTTATAAAAATAGTCGCGTTGTAGATATAGTTTCTAAACAACCAGAAATCCCTTTGTACAAACGTTTTGGTTGTCACAAGTAACAAACCCCTTAAAAATTGATAACCGAAGTATTTAAACCTCGGGTCGTCTTCTCAAGGAACTGCAGGGAAGTATGTTCTTATTATTGGTCATGAAGATTGTAAATCGGGATTTTGAAGATGAGGAACAAGTGATTTGAATTGCAATTAAAATAAGTAAAAGACTGTAAAATAAATAAATAACTGTAAAATAAACTTTTAGCAAGGTATGAGAAATTGGAAGTCCTATCCTAGTTATCCTTATCAATGATGATGAAGATTGAATCTTAATTCCACTTAGTTAGGCTCTACTTAAAGTAAAGAAGGGTCAAGTGACTAATTATGTTGATCTTCAAATCCTAGTTAATCCCTAAGGAAAGATTGGGATTATTGAAGTTCAATTCAATTAGCAAAGATAACAATTATCAATCATGTTGAGTTTGATAACTCCTGAGTTGCTGATTTCTTAACCAAGACCAAAGGGGAAAAGTAAATCTACTGGAATAAAAATGTCTTCAGATTGGAAGCAACAGTAACTTAAATAAAAGAGAGCAATAATAATTTGAAATACCTCAAATAACATTAATTCAAAGAATAATCTGCAACATAGAAGAATTCATAAACTAAGTTGAGAAGCTAAATAAAAAAAAGGAATGTTGAACCTGATAAAAAGAGATAATCCTGAAAGCAAAAGAAATCCTAATTCTAAATCCTAAAAGAGAGAGGAGAGAACCTCTCCCTCAAAACTACATCTAATTCATCAAAAAGTAACTAATTGGAGACTCTTCTTGAATGGATGCATTTCCTCACTTCATAACCTCTGATCTGTGCCTTCTGGACTTGGATTTGGGCCTAAAAGGGCTTCAGAAATCGTTGGGAGTGTTTCTGTACTTTCTGGTGCGTGGCCTCTGTCACGCGTCCGCGTGGGTCACGCGGTCGCTTAAGTCATGCGTCCGCGTCATATGCGTTTCGCTTAAGGCGCGCGATCGCATCAATGACGCGGTCGCGTCAATGACGCGGTCGCGTCATTACCATTTCCGCTGGCATGCGGCCGCGTCGTCCATGCGATCGCGTCACTGCCAGTTTCTTCAAAAACTCCGTTTTATGATTTCCTTCCAATTTTGTATGTTTCCTTTCCATCCTTTAATTCATTCCTGCCTTAGAAGATCTGAAACTACTCAACACACGAATCACGGCATCGAATGGAAGTAAAGGGTAATTAAAATAATTATTTTTAAAGCATAGGAAACACGTTTTTCACATACATCACATAATAAGGAAGGGAAAGTAAAACCATGCAATTAACATGAATAAGTGGGTGAAGGATTGAATAAATTATTTAAATTAGGCACAAAATATATCATAAGATATGGGTTTATCAGGCCACCTGCACCTGAGATCCCGGAGATGTCTCAGGGGATGTATTTCCCTCCCCGGGACTATTGGGATCAACTGAATACATCAATAGGGGAGCTGACTTCATCCGTGGACCAGCTGAGGGTGGAACATAAGGAGCACGCCACTATCCTTCATGAGATGAAAGAAGATAAAAAAAGATTGATGGAGGAAGAGCTAAGACAGGGGCAAGATATTGAGGAGCTGAAAACCTCCATTGGATTCTCCGGAGGAAGCAGCAGTCGCCGTTACTGAGGTTGTTGAGTCCCATTATCCCTCTATTTGTTTTATTTCTGTTTTTATTGTACTTTAATTTATTGTCTGTTTTCTATTCTAGTGCATGATTACATCCAGTATTTTGTTCCTTTTTAGTGTCATTTTCTTTTCTTTTGTTCTGGTTATGAGATATCCTTTGTATCCCTCACCATACTTAAAGAAAAATTTAATTGAAAAGGAATAGTGAGATACATAAGTTTTGAGTATATCATGAGCTATTTCAATTAATTAAATGTTGTGGCCTTGCATTTACTTTTTGAATATATGAATTAATCGCACATAATTGATATTGAAGTTGAGCATATTGACTGTTGAAGAACAGTGAATTTAGAGAAGTATTATTGATTCTCTAAAAAATAAAAAATATTGATTCTTGAAGTAAGAAAAAAAACAGCAAAAAGAAAAAAATTAAAAAGAAAAATAGAAGAAGAAGAAAAATAAAGAAAAAAGACAAGGGCAAGGATCTAAGGCTTTAAGCATCAATGGTTAGGAGGGTCAAAAATTGGCCTAAAAAGCTCAAATGAGTTGCTATCCCTAACTAAATTCTTGTGGTGTGAAAGTGTCACGTAAAAAGTTTGAGACTGAGCAGTTAAAGTCATGATCCAAAGCAATAAAAGAGTACGCTTAAGAACTATGGGCACCACTGTCTGGGAATTTAAGCAAAACTAAATTCGAATCCAAAGGGTTCCCCCAGTTAAGTGCCTGTGGCGTTTATGTATCCGGTGGCAATACTTGAAAACTAATGAATGGATTTTTGATGGTATAGAATTTCACAAATGAAGTCTCGTTGCAAGCATAGTTTCTAAACTAACAAATAATCCTCTCAAGCAAAAATTTGTTTGTCACAAGTACAAACCCCAATAAAAATAAACAAAGTATTCAAACCTCAGGTCGTCTCTCAAAGGAATTGCAGGAAAGTGTTCTTGCTATTGGTTACGGATTGTATATCTTTGGGATTTTGAATAAGAAAAAAGAGAGATAAATGGCAAGAGAAGTAAACTAATAGCTAAGAAAGCTCTTGGCAAGGCATGAGAATTAGAAGTCCTATCCTCATTATCATCATCAATTGTGATGAAAATTGTCCATTGCTCCCACTTAGTCAACCTCTAACTATGAAGGAAAGTCAAGTGGATAAATCAACTTGAGTCCACAAGTCCTAGTCAAATCCTAAGGAAAAACTAGCTTTAGTGGCATTCAAGTCAATTAGCAACTTCCAATTATCAATCAACAAAAGAGTTTGATAACTTAAGAGTCTCCAATTACTCAACTCAAGCCAAGAGGAGAATAATCTACTCTAACATCCTTCCAAGCATTTTCTTAAATACTTGGAAGGCACAATAGGAAAGGAAGATAAAATTGCAAGAATTGTAAATCTACGACTACTAATTGCAAGGAAATTAACAACAATTCAAATCAACAATAGAAGAAATCAAACATAAATTGTATTAAAAGAAAAATAGAAGAAACAAGAGTGCATCAACAACAAAGTAAAGAGTTACAAGAATTAAATTCTAAACTAGAGAGAGCAAAGTTAGAAGAACAAGAAATTGAAAAGGAAAAGTACATCAAAGCATGAATTAAACCTAGATCTAAGAAATCTTAATCTACATCTAACCTAATTCTAGAGAGAAGAGAGAGCTTCTCTCTCTAGAAACTAACTAAAACATTATGTAAACTAAACTATGTGTTCTCCCCCTTCACTCCTCTTGATTTCTGCATGTAATAGGCTTATAAATGAGTTGGATTTGGGTCTGGAAAGTCCAGAAATCGCCCCCAGCGTTTTCACTTTAATGAGGTCACATGCGAACTACGATGCGTACGTGTGGGTCACGCGTACGCATCGCCATGCAACTTCATATTCCACGCGTGCACGTCTGCTGCGCGTGCGCGTCGATGAATACATCCCAAATCCTTGATTTTCCATGATTTCTCTACTTTTCATGCTTTTCTCTTCATTTCTTTGATCCATTCCTAGCCTTTTGAACCTGAAATCTCTAATACACACATCAAGGCATCTAATGGAATCAAAGGTGAATTAAAATTAACCAATTAAGGGCCTAAAAAGCATGTTTTTACTTTTAAGTTCAAATTAGGAGAAATACATGAAACCATGCCATTTCATGGAATAAATATGGGAAATGGGTGATAAAATCCCCTAAATTCAGCATAGAATGCACCACGAAATAGTAGTGCATCAAATCTCCCCACACTTAAACCAAGCATGTCCTCATACTTAATCAAGAGAGAAATAAAGGGTATCATCATTTATTAAAATGTAAACTAACTAAATGCAATCTATCTATATGCAACTATCTAAATGAATGCAATTGCTTGGTCAAGATAAATCAACTTCCAAGAAAGCATATATAAGCATGAGGGCTAAAGGTATGAACAACCAAGCCAAACCACAATTGAATTGAGTTATTAAAGATTTTACAAACTTGCAAGAAAAGTGATGATCATGGTGGAAACATGTAATTGAGCAATCGAACCCTCACTGGATGTGTATCCGCTCTAATCACTCAAGTGTATGGGGTTGATTCACTCAATTCTCTCCTAATCATTCTTTCCAAGATTTGTTTTTCATCTAACAATCAACAATTATTTTATGCATGCATACATCTATCATGAGGTCTTTCCATAGGTTGTAATGGGGCTAGGGTCATGGTAGAATGCATATGGTCAAGTGGACTTGAAATTTGAATCTTTGATAAGCTTAAACTTCACACCTAACCTATATAACAACCTATACAAATTCAAAGCTAACCTAACTACCCATTCTTCACTTTTTCACACACTCATGCATTCTTTTCTTGATCACAACTCATATGCATCGATTATTATTGAGCTTCACTTTGGGGCATTTTGACCCCTTTTTATTACTTTTCTTTTTCTTTCTTTTCCTATTTTTTTCTTTTTTTTATTGATATATATTTTTTTCTTTTTTTCTTTTCTCATTTTTTTCTTTTCAAACTAACATATATATACAAGAGCATCAATGCATATGGTTTTACATTTTAATTAACACATGAGTATGTACCCAATTCCCAATGTTTTCAATAGAAATACAAAATACCATTTTCTCTCAACCAATGTCCCAAGTTTCCCCACACTTGAATGATA
Organism: Arachis hypogaea; assembly: GCF_003086295.3. Taxonomy (NCBI): domain Eukaryota; kingdom Viridiplantae; phylum Streptophyta; class Magnoliopsida; order Fabales; family Fabaceae; genus Arachis; species Arachis hypogaea. The sequence continues at coordinate 37,837,075 of NC_092049.1, read as the reverse complement.
CACACTCACTAGCCTAAGCTAATCAAAGATCCAAATAAAGGACATTTATTGTTTTTCGCTTTAAGACTTGTAATGTGCTAAAATTAAGAACAAGTGGGTTAATCATAGGCTCAAAGTTGGCTAACAATGGAAGATAAAAGGTAAGGCTATTTGGGTAAGTGAGCTGAATGAAATGATGTCCTCAATCATATAAATACATGTATACACAAGCTAATGGAGATAAAGAATCAAACAAATCAAAGATTACAATCATAGAAAGAGAATAATGCACACAAGAAGGAAAAAAAGTGGTTATAAGATGTAACCACACAATTAGGCTCAAAACTCACAAGCTTGTGTTCTTAGCTCAAAACATGTTCCACAATATATAGTTCAAGCAAGTTCGATGAAATATTTTTACTCAAATCAATTGGAGTGCCCTATAGATAAATTCTTGAAAAATTTCATTATTTTGATTAAGCTTATTATATATATATATATATATATGCAAAATATGAAAATGCAAAAAAATCCTAAAAGACCTAAATGTGGAATGCAAAAGTGTTGGAATTAGAAATTTGTTACCCAAAAACGTCGATTCGTCGGACGACCTCCCCACACTTAAAAGTTTGCACCATCTTCGGTGCATTCAAAGATGAGCAAGGGGGTATGGCGACTTGCCGGATTGCCACCTTCAGTTGGTGGATCAACCAGGTGCTGCATGTTCTTTGTCCTGCTTCCATTGTTGCTTATGGCACTCATCCTGAAAATAGAGGACATGATAGTAAGAAAAGTAAATGCAAAAGCAAGGAAGCATAAATTGTTGGAATGAGGTAATAATCACTAGAATGGAGTGAGTGACCCAATGTGTGACATTAATGAAACAAGTGTGTGAGTCTAGAACACACACTAGCATAAAAAGAACTATGTCACGGTTACACAAAAAAATATGCACTTCACTCATTCTAGTGTGCTTGAGATGCTCAAAACTCGTAGTTTAAAACAACCAAACAAGCAATAAAGAAGCATGAAAGCATTCAAGCCAAAAACATATGGATGCATATGATCAAGAAACACAATGCATTAAAATAAATGCACAACATCCGTCAAGAAATTGCCTAATCAAAGAAAAGAATTCAAATCACATGGTGGCCAAATCATGAAATTCAAAAAGATTAAGAAGCTTGAAGGCAATGTCATTCACTTGGTATTCACAAAGGTTAAGCATTAAAAACTCCAACCAAGTAACAATTTGTAACCTCAACAAGAGAATCCAACAACGACAATTAACAACAATGATGTTAAACTAACATCTCATCAATAATCAGCAGCAATAAACAGTAAACAAAATTAATAATCCAACACTTATTATGAAAAACAGAAAATTAATAAAAATTAAACTAACTAAACAAATAACTATCTAAAAAGAATGGTTATAAATAGTGTTTGGTAGTGTTGGATGATGGGTAAGAGAAGGAAAGAAGAAGGAAGAAGGAAAGAAATGGAAAGAAGAGAAGAAAAGAAGTGTAGCGAAAGAAGGTTATCCACGCGTGCGCGTGTAACGACGCGTACATGTGGTGATGGTGAAATGGGAGCAATGCGTACGCGTGGGTCACACGTACGCGTGGGTCATGCGTACGCGTGGTGACTTATTCAGAGAGGTGCCCACGCGTACGCGTGAGTGGAGGCACAAAGTTGGCACACTTCATGCACAACTCTCGAGTTTTTGGCTGGGAGGTGGAATTTTTGAATCCACGCGTACGCGTGGGTGACACGTGCGCGTGGATGGTCGAAAAAACTTGGGTCACACGTACGCGTGGGGCACGCGTGGGTTGGTACTCTATTTTTCAAAATTTTTCCATGTTCTTGCACCAAGCCAAGCATTTCAAACCTCCAAACAACTACCAAAACACCATAAGACCTTATTTAACATACCAAACTACCAACTAAACTCAACAAACTAAGCAAAACATGAAATTAAACAAATTTTACCAATATTTACAAAAGAGAAAAATGAAAAAATTTTACCATAGTGGGGTGTCTCCCACCTAGCACTTTTATTTATTGTCCTTAAGTTGGACTTATGAGGAGCTCTTCATCAAGGTGGCTTGTGCTTGAAGCTATCCTTGAACATCCACCAATGCTTGGATTTCCAATAAGCTCCATTCTTTAAAATTAATGCCTCCAAGCCTTGATGGAGTTCTTCACAAACCATGGGCTCCCAAAAGTGATCCTCATGTATTCCCGGATCTCATATCTTGTTCCTACACCCGTCTTTAAATTGATCATCATTTGTCCATCCGGGTGGTAAGCACGATGAATTCTCACTAAAGCGACCAAACGTCCTTCTAGACCCAAGCGATCTAGTTCTACACCAACCCTTGCAATTAAGCCTTGAACATGCAACCATCGTGAGCTTTGATTTACAATGCCAACCATTAACCATCTCCCTTTTGCTCTTAAAGCCGCAAAGAACTCTAAGTTGCCCATCCGTCTCAAGCAAACCATATTCAAGTGGGCTAATTAAGCTTAGAGATGAAAGATTTATCCACTTGAATGTAAGAATGGATGGTGATGGCTTGGGGAGAGGTGCTTCTAATGTCATTTCAAGCTTCACTCCCTTATGTTCTTCTTTGATTACCTCTACCTCTTCACAAACTTCTTCAATTTCAACCTCTTCCTCTTGGTAGCCTTCTTCTAATTCAATCTCTTCTTCATTGCTTACCAAAGGCATGGGAGATTGTGCCTCTTCTTCTTTAATCTCCATGTCGAGTCCAATGGGAGAGGATTCTATGATTCTACATTCCCATGGACTTTCCACATCTCTTAAATCTTCAACCACTTCTTTCTTTACTTCAACAAGCATAGGTTCCTCCAATTGTTCCAATACAAAATAACATTCCTCATTTTCTACCGGAGTTTCCAATCTCTCCTTCATGCTATGCTCTTAATTTTATTCTCCACATGTGCCATGGGAGTTCCTTGAGTGCTCAAGCATTAGGAGGCTAATCGGTTTACCACTTCTATCAAGGCGGCCGTCGATTCTAGTACCTCCCTTTGTATTTCTCTCTGTCCTTGAAGTAGCAAGGTGAGAGAATCATCATCCATTGGGGCTTGCGATGGATAGGAGGTTTTATCATTTTGGAGAAAGGGTTCATGATAGGAGGGTGGTTCTTCTTGGTAAAAATATAGAGGTGGTGTATATGAAATTTGTGGTTCTTGGGAGTATTGATGTTGGAATTGTGGTGGCTCTATGGATTTTCTTACATAATGGTCACAAGGATGAGGTAAGGGTGATTGGTTATATGAGGGTGAGGGTCATAGGAAGGTGTTTGGTGAAAAGAGGCTTGTGAGTGTAGTTGAGGGCTATGTTGAGGATGAGGTTCATAGGCATGTGGTGGTTGTTGACAAGTACAATAAGGACTACCACATCCATTAGATTGATATGCATAAGGAATGGAATTATACCTATACGGAACCAGAGGAGGTTGTTGCCAAGAAGATTGAGCATATGCTTGAGGCTCCTCCCACCTTTGATTGTTCCATCCTGGATGCACATTCTCATTGAAATTCCCATTTTCTACAACATAGTTGTAACCAAACTCATAGCCAAAAGAGTGAGAATTCATGATAGCAAGAGCAAATGAAAACAAAATCAAATAAGAAACAAAGAAAACTAAATCCTAAAACTAACAAAAACTAACAAAGAGATAAAAGGCAAATATATTCACATATACACATATATATAATAACCAATAACAAGCGCACATTTGCAAGTCCCCGGCAACGGCGCCATTTTGATGAATGGATTTTTGATGGTATAGAATTTCACAAATGAAGTCTCGTTGCAAGCATAGTTCCTAAACCAACAAATAATCCTCTCATGCGAAAATTTGTTTGTCACAAGTACAAACCCCAATAAAAATAACCGAAGTATTCAAACCTCGGGTCGTTTCTCAAAGGAATTGCAGGGAAGTATTCTTGCTATTGGTTATGGAATGTATATCTTTGGGGTTTTGAATAAGAAAAAAGAGAGATAAATGGCAAGAGAAGTAAACTAATAGCTAAGAAAGCTCTTGGCAAGGCATGAGAATTAGAAGTCCTATCCTCATTATCATCATCAATTGTGATGAGAATTGCCCATTGCTCCCACTTAGTCAACCTCTAACTATGAAGGAAAGTCAAGTGGATAAATCAACTTGAGTCCCCAAGTCCTAGCCAAATCCCAAGGAAAGACTAGCTTTAGTGGCATTCAAGTCAATTAGCAACTTCCAATTATCAATCAACAAAAGAGTTTGATAACTCAAGAGTCTCCAATTACTCAACTCAACCCAAGAGGAGAAGAATCTACTCTAACATCCTTCCAAGCATTTTCTCAAACACTTGGAACGCACAATAGGAAAGGAAGATAAAATTGCTAGAATTGTAAATCTACAACTACTAATTGCAAGGAAATTAACAACAACAATTCAAATCAACAATAGAAGAAATCAAACATAAATTGCATTAAAAGGAAAATAGAAGAAACAAGAGTGCATCAACAACAAAGTAAAGAATTACAAGAATTAAATGCTAAACTAGAGAGAGCAAAGGTAGAAGAACAAGAAATTGAAAAGAAAAAGTACATCAAAGCATGAATTAAACCTAGATCTAAGAAATCTTAATCTACATCTAACCTAATTCTAGAGAGAAGAGCGAGCTTTTCTCTCTAGAAACTAACTAAAATATTATGTAAACTAAACTATGTGTTCTCCCCCTTCACTCCTCTTGATTTCTACATGTAATAGGTTCAGAAATGAGTTGGATTTGGGCTTGGAAAGCCCAGAAACTGCCCCCAACGTTTTCACTTTAATGAGGTCACGTGTGAGCTACGACGCGTACGCATGGGTCACGCATACGCGTCGCTTGGCAATTTTGCTTCCCACGTGTAGTCGTCATGTACGCATACGCGTCACCATGTGACTTCATATTCCATGCGTGCACGTCTGATGCGCGTGCGCGTCGATGAATGCATCCTAAATCCTTGATTTTCCATGATTCCTCCACTTTGCATATTTTTCTCTTCATTCCTTTGATCCATTCCTAGCCTTTTGAACCTGAAATCGCTAACACACACATCAAGGCATCTAGTGGAATCAAAGGTGAATTAAAATTAACCAATTAAAGGCCTAAAAAGCATGTTTTCACTTTTAAGCATAAATTAGGAGAAATACATGAAACAATGCCATTTCATGAAATAAATGTGGGAAATGGGTGATAAAATCCCCTAAATTTAGCATAGAATGCACCACGAAATAGTGGTGCATCAAAAACAAAATGCTTAGAGTCACGACTTGGCTAAAAAAGGTGCAAAGCACCAAAAGAAAAATCTGTGTTCAAGAATAAAGAAAAGCTAAAAGAAGAGAATCAATAATATCATCCGGATTCTAGTTCTAAGGGATGTCAATATTTCTAAGCTTCAAAGGAAAGTGAGATGCCAAAACTATTCAGAAGTTAAGAGCTAATAGTCCCATTCAATATTTGGAACTGAGCTTCATTGACAACTCAGAGACCTATTGTATTTTTCTCCTCCGATTGTCCTATCTTGTTTTTGGTTGCTTGAGGACAAGCAACAGTTTAAGTTTGGTATTATGATGAGCAGATATTTTATACCCTTTTAGTATCATTTTCTTAGTGTTTTCAGTTACATTTTATCAAGTTTTAGTAGGTTTTAGTGTAAAATTCACCTTTTGGATGCTACTTTGAGTTTTTGTGTTTTTATTATGATTTCAGGTGATTTTTGGGTGAAAATGGCAAGTTTTGGCAAAGTCTGATTCAGAGACAAAGAAAGGATAGTAGATGCTATAAAATGCTGACCTCTGTGTATTCCAATAAGCATATCTTGAGCTATAGAGATCCAATTGACGCGCTCTGAACGGAGTTGGAAAGCTAACTTCCAAAGTTTTCCAGCAATATATGATAATTTATACTTCTCTTTGGAAAAGACTGCCCAAAACGGGTGTTGAACGCCCAACTTACCCCCTTTCTAGCGTTTAACGCCCAAGAAGGACCAAGGCCTGGGTTGAACGCCCAAAACTGGCATTCAACACCACCAAGGGAGCACAAGGCAGCGTGGACACCCCCTAGTGGGCGTTCAACACCCACTCATCCAAGTTGGACGCCAAGCTCAGCCCAAACATTCACCAAGTGGGCCTAGAAGTAGATTTTCGCACCTTTTGCTTAGTTTATCTCATTTTTATAATTTTTAATTATTAGATTAGTATATATAGGAGAAGATCACCCATATTTAGGATCTTCAGCCTCTCAAAACTTATCACACACTTGTTCTATAAAGTATGAGCAACTAAACCTCCTGAGTTAAGGATAGGAGCTCTGCTCATTCCTATGGATTAGTATTATTACTTTTCTACTTTTATACATGTTTGATTCCATTCTATGATGTATTTTCATTCTTCATCTTTATAAATCTTGGGTGGAACAAGAGTATGACCCCTTATTCTACATGAGCTCTTTTGAAGCCTTAGCTGGATAGTATTGAGGTACAGCTTGAGAATACATTACAGGCTCCAAGAGAGTATTTGGGCTAATTCGGATACGTGACATGAAATCTCGTTAGTCATGGGTAATTGAGGTCTCTGTGGCATTAAGGCTATAATATAGAGCATCATTCTACGATCCGAAAGATCTGACCTTGTCTGTGGCATTTTGAGTAGGATCACCAGAGATTGAATTGCGCAAGCTTCACCCTCGTTTAGATTATATGACCATTAGCATCGGCGTGTGATATGGATAAGAGAAGATTAATGACCATCAGCCCCGGCTTTAATCACTTACAACCTTGCTATTGAATGAATCACTCATTGTTAAAGTAGTCAATAAGAAGTATTAACCCGGAAGAACAAGCATCTCTAAGGCCTTAATTGATGTCCCATCATTGTTTCTATATCAGTTCTTTATTGTTTTCCTTATTGTTTTGTTTTATGCACCTACAATAACAACAAATATCTTTCTGTTTGCCTGACTAAGATCTGCATGATAATCACAACTTGCTCAATCCAACAATCCTCGTGGGATCGACCCTCACTCACCTGAGGTATTACTTGGACGACCCGGTGCACTTGCCAGTTCAGTTGTGCGATTTCTAATTTCGCGCACTAGACCACTCATAGATTTATACAAGAGACTCGGTCTTCAATTCAGAACTTGGAGATACAAGTGGGTCAGTTGAGTAGTAGGATACTTGAGAGACCTCCCAACACTCTTCCTAGCAATACAGAGGTAAACCCAAGGGAAGAGTGCAAGGCTCTCACTATGGACAAGGAGGCCGAACCTAAGGAAGAGCAAGCTGTTGAGGAATTTAAAGTGAACAAGACTCAAGATGATACTAGGAGTGCACTTGTAGACGCCCCTATGGAGATGAAGGAGCCTGAAGCAAAATACCCCCTGAACGTGCAAGAGGTGACCAAGGATGAGCAGCTTACTCAATTCTTGGCAGTCTTCAAGAAGTTACAAGTCAATATTCTTTTTACTGAGGTGTTGAAAAAGAAACCCCCTATATGGCCTGTTTAAAAAGTGTAATTTCTGAGAAGACGGCCCTAAAAGGAGTTGAAACTGTGGTACTGACCTAGGAGTGCAGTGCATTAGTGCAAAAGAAGCTACCCTAGAAAATGCCAGATCTCAGAAGCTTCCTGATTCCCTGCACTATAGGGACCATTACATTTGAGAAGGCACTATGTGACCTTAGATCAAGCATAAATCTGATGCCTCTCTCTGTGAGTAAGAAGCTAGAGATCCAAGAGGTGCAACTCGCAAGGATCTCACTGGAGATGGCAGATAAGTCCCTGAAGTAGGCATTTGAAATAGTGGAGAACGTCCTTGTAAAGGTTGAAGACCTTTACCTCCCTACAGAATTCGTGATACTTGACACTGGAGAGGACAAGAATGACTCCATCATCCTAGGAAGGCCATTCCTAGATACTAGGAAGGCCTTGATTGATGTCAAGAGAGGAGAGTTAGTTCTGAGGTTATGGGAGGATCATATAATATTTAAGATGCCCAACCCTCACTCTCTCTCAAATAAAGGAGGTACTACAATACAACACTTAGTGTTTCAACCTTCTCTCACAGTGAAAAGCTATACAGAACCCCCTGACATCAAACCTAAGTTTGGTGTTGGAAATTCACCACCAACCATTGAGAAAGGATCCCCCAAGAAGAAAGTACCCAAAGGCTGGAGGAACAAGAAAATTCCAACTAAAGACTTCTCATCTGGCATGAGAGTTGTCCTCACCAGAAGTCCAGTCATACCACACACGTTGAACTGAATCTTGTCTTTGGAGCATGTTGAACTAATTCATGAGAGCACATGAAGGAAGTTCACCATGAGGGGTGAAGATATGAGCCGCTATGAACCTTCGTAAAAGGAGCTGTTTATCAAGCTAATGACGGTAAAAAAGCGCTTGTTGGGGACAACCCAACCATACATATCCTATAGCTTACTTTCACTTTCTTTTATTCTGTTTTAAAGTATTCGAGTTTGATTTCATATAAAGTTATTTTCTATTTATTTTTATAGTTTTCCTCCTTTTTCTAACGTTTGTGATCATGTATAACACTTAGAACATAAATAGGAAAGCACAGCAAGACAAACAGAACACGCTGGAGGATATCCCCTGCTGCGTTAAACGCCAGATCTGGCATTCAGTGTCAGAAGGGGGGATGCAAAGTTGGATGTTGAATGTCTAAATGGGAGCTACTTCAAGCCATGTTTTAGTCCCCTTAGGGCGTTCAACGCCCATTCTTAGTGTTGAACACCCAAAAAAAGGGGATCCCCTTCTGGCGTTCAATGCCAATCCTGGCGCTGAACTCCCAGGGGGGAGGCAGCATGCTAAAACTTGAATGCTGGAGCCTTTGGCCAATGGATAAAATCCTAACCACCAACCACCCCACCATTAACTCACTTTTATCCCTTATCTCTCCTCTTTCACCTACTTTTCCATCCACATTCATCCATCCCATCATCCATCACTTCCCTTGATTCCTTCATCCCACTTTTCACCCTACCCAATAACCTCTCATCAATCCCATCAATTTCTCTTCCCACCATCCCCCTTTATATTCAAATTTTATTTTTCCCCATTTTTCCCTCCCCATGACCGAACCAACCTCAACCCCCCTCCTATAAATACCACTCATTTCATCTACTTTCACCACACCATTGACTACTCTTTCCCCCTTACATCTTCTTCACCATACACATTCCCTTTCTTCATTTTCTCTCTCTCCCTCCTAAAGGTCGAAACCTACACCCTATCCCCTCTATCTCTTTCTTCTATTTTCTTGTCTTTTCCTTTTTTTATATTTTCATTTGCTCGGGGATGAGAAAAATTTTTAAGTTTGGTGTTGGACGTTCTGCTTATTCGCTTCATCTATCCTACCTCCATGGCACTAAAAAATGAAGAGTCCTCAAGGAAAAGAAAAGGGAAAACCCCCGCTTTCGAGCCAAGGAAGATCACAAGATTCCTCACCAAGGCCCATCAAGACCATTTTTATGACGTGATGAGGAAGAAAAAGGTGCTTCCCGAGGTCCCCTTCAAACTGAAGGACAATGTGTACTCGGAGATCCTGTACCAGATTCTAAGAAGGGATTGGGATGTTCTAGCCAATCCCATAACCGAGGTGGGAGTATTGATGGTGCAGGAATTTTATGCCAATGCTTGGGTCACAAAGAAGCATGATACAAGCGTGAACTCGGAGCCAAAAAATTGGTGCACATGGTCAGAGGAATATCATAGATTTCAGCCCCGAGAGTGTGAGGGTGGCATTATAGTTGCTAGAGCCACAAAACGACCCTCATTCATACACTCGAAGGGTCAAACTGACCAAAGGTTGGATCAAGTTCTTGCTGACATCTGTGTTCTTGGAGCTCAATGGAGGAAGGTTGCTCAGGGCCAGCCTTACCAACTGGATAGGCTTGACCTTAAGCCAGTGGCTAGAGGATGGTTAGAGTTTATCCAATATTCGATCATCCCTACAAGTAACCGCTCTGAGGTTATAGTCGAGCGAGCAGTGATGATTCACTGCATTATGCTCGGCAATGAGGTGGAGCTGCATGAGGTGATCTCTCAAGAATTTCACAAGATAGCAGACAAGCCATCCACTCAAGCAAGGCTGGCACTCCCTTATCTCATTCACCGCTTATGCAGCTGGAGCTCACATAGAGAGAGATACTCTGATTGACAAGGAGAGACCAATCACAAGGAAAGGTATGGAGCACGCTAGGGAGCCCGTACCAGTTCCACCACCTCCACAGGATATTCCGGAGATGCCTCAAGGGATGTACTTTCCTCCCCATGATTACTGGGATCAGTTGACCACATCTCTAGGGGAGCTGACATGATCAGTTGATCAGCTGAGGCTGGCGCATCAGGACCAGTCTGCTCTCCTCCATCAGATGATGGAAGATCAAAGGAGATTAATGGAGGAGCAGAGGAGGCAGGGGCGTGACATTAAGGAGCTTAAACACTCCAGAGGATTCCCCGGAGGGAGCAATAACTGCCATCACTGAGGTGGTCTAGTTTCATTTTCCCTATCTCTATTTTTTCTCTGTTTTCCAAGTATTTCAATATGCATCTATTTTCTATTCTAATTGCATGATCACTCTTAGGTTTTCTTTATTTTCTAGTAGTAGTTTCTTTTTCGTTTTATTTGAAGATGTCTTATGTATTCCGCATCAAGCTTAAAAAGAAAAATCTATTGAAAAAGAAGTAGTAAGATGCATAAGATATTGAGTTATATTATGAGTTATTCTATTTACTTTGATGTAGTGGCCTTATCTCTATTTTCTGAATGTATGATTTAACTGTGCATATTTGATATTGAAGTTGAGTATATTGGTTCTTGAGGAACATAAATTTAGAAAAATATTATCGATTCTCTGAAATAAGAAAAAAATTGAGTCTTGAAGCAAAAGAAACAGTAAAAAGAGAATTTAAATTAAAAAGAAAAATCAAAGAGAAAAAGGTCCAAGGCTTTGAGCATCAATGGCTAGAAGGGTCAAAAGTGATCTAAAGCTCAAAAGAGTGGTTTTCCCTAACCATATGCTTGTGGTGTGAAAGTGTCAAGTAACCCTTGAGACTGAACACTTAAAGTCGTGACCCAATGTAAGAGTATGCCTAAGGCTCTGAGCACCACTGTCTGGGAATAAAATCAAAGAAAAAGTCGAACCCAAAAGGTTCCCCCAGTTAAGTACTTGTGGTGTTTATGTATCAAGTTAAGTTTGAAAACAAAACACTTAGAGAGTCATGGCCAGGCTCAAAGGTGCAAAGCACCAAAAGAAATAAAAGCGTGTTTAAGAATCAACAAGAGCCTAAAGAAGAGAACCAATAATATGATCCGAGTTCTAGTTCTAGAGGACACCAATATTTCTGAGCTTCAAAGGATAGTGAGATAACAAAGCTATTCAGAAATAGAGTGTTAATAGCTCTATTCAGTAATTAGATCTGAGCATTAATGAGAACTCTAGTCTTATGTATTTTCTTTTCCTTGGTCTTATATTGTTTTTGGTTGTTTGACGATAAGCAACAGTTTAAGTTTGGTGTTGTGATGCGTGAGCATCTTATACCCTTTTTCTAGTTAATTTTATATTGTTGTTTGTTATATTTTCATTACTTTTACTTGATTTTAGTGCAAAATTCTTCTTTGGATGCTACTTTAAGTTTTTTTTATGTTTTTATGATTTTAGGTGAATTTTGGAGCAGTTTGGAGAAGCCTGGAGCAAGAAACAAAAATGCTGTTAACTCTCCCCCTGGGCGCTGAACGCCCAACCTGGCGTTTAATGCCAGCAGGGGGCATGAAGTCAGAAGTGCGCTATCCTCTATGGGCATTCAACACCCAGACTGGCGCTGAACGCCAGCATGCAGTTCGGAAGACACACCTATTGGCCCTCCAAGTGGATTTTAGCACTTATTAGTTTTATCTTATTTTATCTTTGTAATTTTTATTTTAAAATAATATCTTTTAGGTTTAGCATTTATTATTAGGTTAGTATTTAAGAGCAGATCACCTAGTATGAGATCTGCTTCCTTTCGCACTTTTTAGAACCTTGTTTTTTGTGTAAGTTATGAGCAACTAAACCTCTTTGTTAAGGTTAGGAGCTCTGTTTATTTCTATGGATTAATATAATTACTTTTCTATTTTAATATATTTTTGATTCAATTTTAAGGTGTGTTTTCATTCTTAATCTAATGAAACTGGGTGGAATGGAAGTATGACCCTTTTTCTACATGAGTTCTGGTGAGTCTCGGAAGGGATAGCTTGAACTACAGCTTGAGAACATACCTCCTAGACGGCTAATCCACAACCTATTGGGGACATGGGAACATCTGTTCAGCCGGAATCTGGGGTGTTTAGGGCCTTTGGTATAAACTAGTTTTCTGAACTTCACCCTCTAATTCGAATTGAATGACCACAGAAGTGGCTTTTGATGAAGATCAGAGGAGATTAAATTGCTAAGGAATTAGGGTTTAATCACTTACAGTTTGCCATAGAATAAATCATTCATTGTTAAAATAGTTAGTGAGAAGTTTTAATCCGGAAAGATAAACATCTCTGAGACCTTAACTGTTTTCTTATATTGATTTTTACACCAACCTTTTATTGCGTTTCCTATTTACCTGTCTTATGCGTTTTCAACAACAACTGTCTTTACTATTCGCATGACTAAGCCCAGTAAGATAATTATTGCTTGCTCACTCCAACAATTCTCGTGGGATCGATCCTCACTCACCTGAAGTATTACTTGGATGATCCGATGCACTTGCTCGTAAAGTTGTGCGAGTTCTAATTTTGCGCACCATTAATCTACTGACTACGCGGCTTACAAACTTGAAAGAAATTTATTCACAAAAGGCAAATCATATATGCCAAACAAACGGCACAAACTTAGAAATTTTTTGCACAAGATAAACAAAAAAATTACTCCAAATCCACGATCTCTCCATCCCTTATAGTTCGGAAGGCCCCCATGACCGACACGTCGACATCCGGGGCCAACACCAGAACCTGAGCTTTCAAAGCCTCCACCGTTGCCGAGACCGCGTCCTTAGGGTCATTTAGCAGACCTCCCTTTCCCTTATTTAGCTTTGCAACCTCTGTCTTCAGGGTCTCTGCCTTGGCAAGCATAGCAGCGACCCTCGACTCAGCATCAGCCGCTCGCTTCTGCTCTCGAGCCAGCTGAGAAAGAAATGAGGTCTCCAACTCAAAAAGACGAAGGATCTCCAAGCCAGCATCCTCAGCATCCTTCACGGCCTTTAAATAGGTAGTCTCGGCCACCTCTAGCTACTCGCTCAACTTACCAGACTCTACCTGAGACTGACGAAGCTTGCTGTCCAGAAGAGCCACTTGAGTCAGCATCGGCTCTGCCTTCCCCACAATAACAGCCGAGCGGAGAAGAGCACGGTATATAAATTTCACTTGTCTGGTAACATTGCAGTCATAAAAAGAGTCCTCAATACCTGGCAGGAGGTGTTGATCAATGAAGGACGGGGCATCAAATCCCCAGTCCATAACAGAAGGAATAAGACCTTCCTCTTCCAAATTCTCCCCCAAACTACCCTCCACCGCTCTCTTCTGCTTCTTACCAGATTCAAGAGCCACGACCTCCACAACCTCAACCTTGGCTTTGGTGCCAGCCGCCCCAACTGCAGCCACCCCCTAGGACACCGTCTGCGAATCCGGTTGAGTCACGGATTGAGGGGTCGATGGCGAGTCCCCGTCATCACTCCCAGAACCACGAAGAAAAGCCGACTTCAGCCTAGCGAGGGTCGTCTGCCTATTAGCCATCTCAACTAAAATACATAACCAAAAGGAAAAGAATTTGATAAGTTACAATCCTAGAAAGACGTAAAAGCTGGAAATAAAAACAAAGACTGAAAACCCACCAACGTAAGTATGGTACGCCACCGATCACCCATAACGTCCCGAGGGTTCAACGGCCTATCGCTAAATATTGCCAGCAAAACGTCGGTGATATCTTTGTTTCCAGGAGACATCCCCTCGTAGGTAATCCTGGTAAAGTAGGACAAACCCTTGCCAAAATTTCAATAAGCGGGAAATCGGCGATTGATGACTGCTCATCATGTTAGGTTTTTCTATGCTTTTTCATACCAGAAATTGATGATTAATGCTTAATTATTGAGTATTTTAGTGCTTAAATAGTATATTACTTTGATCTTTTGATTTGATAAATTTTGTAGGAAATAAGTAGAAAAAAGAACAAAAAAAGCACAAATTAAGATCAATTAAGCTCAAAAGGAGAAAAGAGGAATTTTGGGGCACATTTTGAAGTTTAAGCACACTTTGGAACCTTAGGCCACGTGATGAGCGGATAATTTATACGCTTTTTGGCATTGTTTTTAGGTAGTTTTTAGTATGTTTTAGTTAGTTTTTATTATATTTTTATTAGTTTTTAAATAAAAATCACATTTCTAGACTTTACTATGAGTTTGTGTATTTTTATGTGATTTCAGGTATTTTTTGGCTGAAGTTGAGGGACTTGAGCAAAAATCTGATTCAGAGGCTGAAAAAGGACTACAGATGCTGTTGGATTCTGACCTCCCTGCACTCGAAGTAGATTTTCTAGAGCTACAGAATCACAATTTGTGCGCTCTCAATTGCTTTGGAAAGTAGACATCCTGGGCTTTCCAGCAATATATAATAGTTTATACTTTACCCGAGATTTGATGGCCCAAACTGGTGTTCCAAGTCAACAAAAAAATTCTGGCGTCAAAACGCCAGAACTGGCATAAAATCTGGAGTTAAACGCCCAAACTGGCACCCAAGCTGGAGTTTAACTCCAAGAAAAGTCTCTACATGTGAAAGCTTCAATGCTCAGCCCAAGCACACACCAAGTGGGCCCGGAAGTGGATTTTTGCATCATTTACTTATTTCTGTAAACCCTAGGCTACTAGTTCTCTATAAATAGGACTTTTTGCTATTGTATTTACATCTTTTAATCATCTTTTAATCATGTTTTGATGATTGAACCCTCTTTGGGAGGCTGGCCATTTGGCCATGCCTAGACCTTTTATTCTTATGTATTTTGAACGGTGGAGTTTCTACACCCCATAGATTAAGGTGTGGAGCTCTGTTGTTCTTCATGAATTAATGCAAAGTACTATTGTTTTTCTATTCAACTCAAGCCTATTTCTTCTCTAAGATATTCGTTCGCACACAAGAACATGATGAATGTGATGATTATGTGACACTCATTACCATTCTCACCTATGAACGCGTACCTGACAACCACTTCCGTTCTACATGCAAACAAGCTTGAATGTGTATCTCTTGGGTTTCTAATCTAAGATTAAAACCTTCGTGGTATAGGCTAGAATTATTGGCAGCCATTCCTGAGATCCGAAAAGTCTAAACCTTGTCTGTGGTATTTCGAGTAGGATCTGGGAAGGGATAACTGTGACGAGCTTCAAACTCGCGAGTGTTGGGCGTAGTGACAGACGCAAAAGGATCAATGGATCCTATTCCAACATGATCGAGAACCGACAGATGATTAGTCGTGTGGTGACAGTGTATTTGGACCATTTTCACTGAGAGGATGGATGGTAGCCATTGACAACAGTGAAACCCAACATACAGCTTGCCATGGAAAGGAGTATGAATGATTGGATGAAGACAATAGGAAAGCAGAAGTTCAGGAGGAACAAAGCATCTTCATGCACTTATCTGAAATTCTCACCAATGAATTACATAAGTACCTTTATCTTATTTTATGTTTTATTCATCTTTTAATTATCAATTCTCCATAACCATTTGAATCCGCCTGACTGAGATTTACAAGATGACCATAGCTTGCTTCAAGCCGACAATCTCCGTGGGATCGAACCTTACTCACGTAAGGTTTATTACTTGGACGACCCAGTGCACTTGCTGGTTAGTTGTGCGGAATTGTAAAAAAAAGTTGAGATTACAATTGTGCGTACCAAGTTGTTGGCGCCATTGATGATCACAATTTCGTGCACCAAGTTTTTGGCGCCGTTGCCGGGGATTGTTTGAGTTTGGACAACTGACGGTTCATCTTGTTGCTCAAATTAGGTAATTTTATTTTATTTTTAAGGTTTTTATTTTCAAAAAAAATTCAAAAAAATAAATTATTCTATGTTCTTCAGAATTTTTAAGAATGAATTTTAGAGTTTCAGATGATGCTTTTATCATCACATGAGCTAATTGATTCCCATCAATTTGGCTGTTGTATGTAATGTCCTACTAAAGCTTGGCTAGCCATGTCTAATCTTTTTAGACTGAAGCTTTAGACTAACATTGCATGATTCCTGGAATTCTTTTTAAGAATTTTGAAATCTTTATTTTCTTTTCCAAATAATTTTCGAAAAATTACAAAATTTTTTATAAAATCTTAAAATAAAAAATATTTCGTGTTTCTTGTTTGAGTCTAGTGTCAATTTTTAAGTTTGGTGTCCTGCATGTTTTATTTAATTTCTTGCAATTTTCGAATATATGCATTATGTTCTTCATTAATCTTCAAGTTATTCTTGATGATTTCCTTGCTCTGATCTTCAAATTCTCTTGTCTTGTGTGCTTTGTTGTTTTTCATATGCATTCTCAATTTGTTAGTGTCTCTAATATGAAATTTCTATGTTTGGTGTCTTGCATGCATTGTTTATTTGATCTTAGTTTTCCATGATTAGTTGCATTTTGATTGTTTCTCATCATTAAAAATTCAAATTTTTTTTTCAAAATTATGTCTTTTCAAGTCAATAATACAGAGAATTGAAGATTCAGAACATTCAGCAGAGGAATTAAACAGAAAAAGCTGGGCGTTCAAAATGCCAAGTGAGGAAGGAAAACTGGCGTTTAAACGCCAGGATGGCACAAGAGGGAAGATTTTGTTTTTAATTCAAATCTTTTTCCAATTTTCATAATTTTTCAAAATCAAATCTTTTTCAAATCATATCTTTTCAATCATATCTTTTCAAAATCAAATCCTTTCCATTTTTTTACTATTTTCAAAAATCCTTGCTAACAATTAGTGATTTTATTCAAAAATTTCTTCCTGGTTAAGAAAGGTTCAATAATTGAATTTTAGAATCATATAGTTTAAATTTCTTGTTAGCCAAGACATTAATTTTAAAAATCAAATCTTTTTAATTGTTTGTCAATCATATATTTTTAAAACCATATTTTCTCAATCATATCTTCTCAACCACATCTTTTTCAAAAATGATTTTCAATCATATCTTTTTTATTCCTAATTTCAAAATCTTTTTCAAAATCACTTAACTACTTTCTCAATTTTAATTTTTGAAAATCATCAACCAATTTTTCAAAATTTCTTTTAAATAATTCAATTTTTTTTTTAATTTAATTTCAAAAATTCTTCCCCCCTTTCTCACATTCTTCTATTTAATGGACTAACACTCTTCCTAAAGGTGCAATTCGGACTCCCTCTCTCTATAAGTTCGAATTCTCTCCTTTCTACCTCCTCCTTCTATTCTTCTTTTCCTCTGACATCTCAAGGAATCTCTATACTGTGACATAGAGGATTCCATACTTTCCTCTCCTCTCTTTCATATGAGCGGGAGCAAGGACAAAGTCATTCTTGTTGAAGCTGATCCTGAACCTGAAAGGACCTTGAAGAGAAAGCTAAGAGAAGCTAAAGCACAACTCTCTGGAGAGGACCTAACAAAAATTTTCAAACAAGAAGAAGCCATGGTAGCCGAAAATAACAAAAATGCCAACAATGCAAGGAAGGTGCTTGGTGACTTTACTGTACCTACTCCCGACTTCTATGGGAGAAGCATCTCTATCCCTGCCATTGGAGCAAACAACTTTTGAGCTGAAACCTCAATTACTTTCAATAATGCAACAGAATTGCAAGTTTCATGGACTTCCATTGGAAGATCCTCATCAGTTCTTAGCTGAATTCTCGCAAATCTGTGACACTGTCAAGACCAATAGGGTTGACCCTGAGGTCTACAGACTTATGCTCTTCCCTTTTGCTGTAAGAGACAGAGCTAGGATATGGTTAGATTCACAACCTAAGGAAAGCCTAAACTCTTGGGAAAAGCTGGTCAGTGCTTTTCTGGCCAAATTCTTTCCACCTCAAAAATTGAGTAAGCTAAGAGTGGAAGTCCAGACCTTCAGACAGAAGGAAGGTGAATCCATCTATGAAGCTTGGGAAAGATACAAGCAATTGATCAGAAGGTGTCCTTCTGACATGCTTTCTAAATGGAGCATCATAGGTATCTTCTATGATGGTCTGTCTGAACTGTCCAAGATGTCATTGGACAGCTCTGCTGGAGGATCTCTTCATCTGAAGAAGACGCCTGCAGAAGCTCAGGAACTCATTGAGATGGTTGCAAATAACCAATTCATGTACACTTCTAAAAGGAATCCTGTGAATAATGGGACAAATCAGAAGAAAGGAGTTCTTGAGATTGATACTCTGAATACCATATTGGCTCAGAACAAAATATTAACTCAACAAGTCAATATGATTTCTCAGAGTCTGTCTGGAATGCAAGCAGCAACAGGCAGTACCAAAGAAGCTTTATCTGAAGAAGAAGCTTATGATCCTGAGAACCCAGCAATGGAAGAGGTGAATTACATGGGAGAATCCTATGGAAATACCTATAATCCTTCATGGAGAAATCATCCAAATCTCTCATGGAAGGATCAACAGAAGCCTCAACAAGGCTTCAACAGTAATAATGGTGGAAGAAAAATGTTCAGCAATAGCAAGCCTTTTCCATCATCTTCTCAGCAACAGACAGAGAATTCTAAGCAGAGCCACTCTGACTTAGCAACTGTAGTCTCTGATCTATCTAAAACCACTCAAAGTTTCATGAATGAAACAAGGTCCTCCATTAGAAATTTAGAGGCACAAGTGGGTCAGCTGAGTAAGAGGATTACTTAACTCCCTCCTAGTACTCTCCCAAGCAATACAGAAGAAAACCCAAAGAGAGAATGCAAGGCCATAAACACGTCCCACATGGCCGAATGCATAGAGGAGGGAAAGGCAGTGATTTCCACTGAGGAAGACCTCAATGGACATCCACTGGCCTCCAAGGAGTTCCCTAATGAGGAACCATGGAAATCTGAGGCTCATCCAGAGACCATAGAGATTCTATTAAACTTACTTCTGCCATTCATGAGCTCTGATGAGTATTCTTCCTCTGAAGAGGATGAAGATGTTACTGAAGAGCAAGTTGCTAAGTACCTTGGAGCAATCATAAAGCTAAATTCCAAGTTATTTGTTAATGAGACTTGGGAGGATGAACCCTCTTGCTCACCAAAGAACTGGATGACTTGACTAGGCAGAGATTACCTTAGAAGAGACATGATCCTGGAAAGTTCTCAATACCTTGTACCATAGGCACCAAGACCTTTGAGAATGGTCTGTGTGACCTGGGATCAAGTATAAACCTCATGCCACTCTCTGTGATGGAGAAGCTAGGGATCCTTGAGGTACATGCTGCAAGAATCTAACTAGAGATGGCAGACAATTCAAGGAAATAGGCTTATGGACTTGTAGAGGATGTCTTGGTAAAGGTTGAAGGCCACTACATCCCTGCTGATTTCATAATCCTAGACACTGGGAAGTGTATGGATGAATTCATCATCCTTGGCAGACCCTTCCTAGCCACAGCAAAAGCTGTGATTGATGTTGACAAAGGAGAATTGGTCTTTCAAGTGAATAAAGACTCCCTTGTGTTTAAAGCTCAAGGATCTCCCTCTGTAACCATGGAGAGAAAGCACGAAAAGCTTCTCCCAATGCAGAGTCAAATAGAGCCCCCACATTTAAACTCTAAGTTTAGTGTTGGGAGGCCATCATCATGCTCTGAGTATCTGTGAGGCTCCATGAGAGCCCACTGTCAAGCTATTAACATTAAAGAAGCACTTGTTGGGAGGCAACCCAATTTTATTTAATCATATCTATTTATTTTCAATTGTTATTTTATGTTTTCTGTAAGTTGATGATCATGTGAAGCCACAAAAACAACTAAAAAATCAAAAACAGAATGAAAAATAGTATTAAAAATAGCACACCCTGGAGGAGAAGCTTACTGGCGTTTAAACGCCAGTAAGGGTAGCAAAATGGGCGTTAAACGCCCAGTCTGGCACCATTCTGGGCGTTTAATGCCAGAAATGGGCACCAGACTGATGTTTAACGCCAGAAATGGCCACCAGACTGGCGTTTAACACCAGAAAAGGGCACAGAGCTGGCGTTAAACGCCAGAAAGGGGAGAAAAGCTGGCGTTAAACACCAGAAATGGGCAGCAACCTGGCGTTTAACGCCAGGATTGGCAAGCAAGGGGGTGTTTACACGCCACATGGTGCAGAGATGAGAAATTCTTGACACCTCAGGATTTGTGGACCCCACAGGATCCCCACCTACCTCATCTCTCTCTCCCTTCTTCACACCTTAATACCTCTTCGCCAAAAAACCCCTCACCTATCAAATCCTACCCTCTTCTCCATAATCTCTTCACCAATCCACATCCATCCATCATAAAATCCCACCTACCTCACCATTCAAATTCAAACCACTTTCCCTCCTAAACCCACCCATACATGGCCGAACCCTACCCCTCTCTCCACCCCTATATAAACCCCTCACCACATTCCTTCATTTTCACACATTACAACCACTACTTCTACCCCTTGGCCGAACCACATATCTCCCTCCATCTCCTCCATTTTCTTCTTCTTCTACTACTTTCTTTCTTCTTTTGCTCGAGGACGAGTAAATCTTCTAAGTTTGGTGTGGTAAAAGTGTTGTTTTTTATTTTTCCATAACCATTTATGTCACCTAAGGCCGGAGAAACCTCTAGAAAGAGGAAAGGGAAGGCAAAAGCTTCCGCCTATGAGTCATGGGAGATGGAGAGATTCATCTCAAAGATCCATCAAGACCACTTCTATGAAGTTGTGGCCAAGAAGAAGGTGATCCTCGAGGTCCCTTTCAAACTCAAAAAGGGTGAATATCCGGAAATCCGACAAGAGATTCGAAGAAGAGGTTGGGAAATTCTCACCAACCCCATTCAACAAGTCGGGATCTTAATGGTTCAAGAGTTCTATGCCAATGCATGGATCACCAAGAACCATGATCAAAGTGTGAACCCGGACCCAAAGAATTGGCTTACAATGGTCCGGGAAAAATTCTTAGATTTCAGTTCGGAAAATGTAAGGTTGGCATTCAACTTGCCCATAATGCAAGGAGATGCACGCCCATACACTAGAAGCATCAACTTTGATCAAAGGTTGGACCAAGTCCTCATAGACATTTGTGAAGAGGGCGCTCAATGGAAGAGAGATTCAAGAGGGAAGCCGATTCAACTAAGAAAGCATGACCTCAAGCCCGTGGCTAGGGGATGGTTAGAGTTCATCCAACGCTCAATCATACCCACTAGCAACCGGTCTGAAGTTACTATAGACCGGGCTATCATGATCCATAGCATCATGATTGGAGAGAAAGTAGAAGTTCATGAGGTTATATCCCTAGAACTCTACAAGGTGGCGGACAAGTCCTCTACTTTGGCAAGGTTAGCCTTCCCTCATCTCATTTGTCACCTTTGCAATTCAGCTGGAATTGACATAGAGGAAGACATCCTCATTGATGAGGACAAGCCCATCACTAAGAAAAGGATGGAGCAAACAAGAGAGCCCACTCATGAACCTCACCAGGAGCATGAGGAAATTCCTCATCATGAGATTCCTGAGATGCCTCAAGGGATGCATTTTCCTCCACAAAACTATTGGGAGTAAATCAACACCTCCCTAGGAGAATTAAGTTCCAATATGGGACAACTAAGGGTGGAGTGATAAACCCCAATTTCGTGATTTATCTTATGCTTATTTTGGGGGATTTTATCACCTTTTCTCACATTTATTCAATAAAAATAGCATGGTTTTGTAATTCTCCCTTGAAATGTGCTTAAATGTGAAAACATGCTTTTTAGGCCCTAAAATTGGTAATTTTAATTCACTTTAATTCCAATCGATGCCTTGATGTATTTGTTAAGTGATTCCAAGTTCATAGGGCAAGTATTGGATGGAAGAAGTGAGGAGAAAAGCATACAAGCGGGAGAACAAATGAAGAAATGAAGAAACCGGAAAGCTGTCAAGCCCGACCTCTTCGCACTCAATCGACCATAACTTGAGCTACAAAGGTACAAATGAGGCAGTTCCAGTTGCGTTGGAAAGCTAACATCCGGGGCTTCAAAATGATATAAAATTTGCCATATGTTACTTCGCACTGAGGGGCGCGCACGCGTACTTTACGCGCGCGCGCCGATGCTGCCGTGGCCCATTAAAGTGAATTCGCCCCCAGCGAATTCTGAAGCACTTTGGGCCCAACCCAACTCATTTCTGATGCTATTTCAGCCAAGGATTGAAGGAGAGTCAACATACTTAGTCATAGTCTAGTTTCATTATGCTTTAGCTTAGTTTCTAGAGAGAGAAGCTCTCACTTCTCTCTAGAATTAGGATTAGGATTAGGTTTAGTTCTTAGATCTAGGTTTTAATTCATGTTTTCTTCTACTCCTTCTTCTTAATTCCTTGTTGTTACATTTATCATTCTTCCATTGTTGTTATTACTCTCTTCTACTTTGTTTGTGGATCTACTTTTTCTCATCCTAATTTCTTTTAGTGTAATTTGAAGTAATTCATTTAGATCTTGTTTCCTTTGATTGTTGTTATTGATTTCTTACATTCAATTGTTGTTAGCTTTTACTCTTGTCACAAATTTACTATGCCTTGCTTTTATGCCTTCCAAGTATAGTTGGATCTCTTTTTAATTCTTGCATTTTGTGATGTTTACTTTTCTTGCACTCTAGGTGTTTGTTAAAATGCTTCCTCTAGTTTTTGAGTAGTTTTCTTTGCTCTTGGCCTAGGCTAAGGGGATTGAGTGACCTTGAGTCATTGGGTCTCATTGAATTGGTGATTTGAGAACCCTGTGTGATCAATTTGAAGCTCATTGACGCTAACCCACTACTAAGCTAATTAGTAGATAGGTTAGGACTTATGGGTGGATGTGATCAAGCCTATTTGACGTACTTCAAGCCTAGGAGTAGATATTACGTACTTAAGGCTTTGGAAGTAGACTTAATGGGTTGGCCTCTCATAATTATCAATATTTGGTATGTAGACAAGGATGGTGATCTCAATTACCTATGTCTAGCCAAGAGTTCTTACTATTTCTTTTATTAGTTCTTGTTGTTTTACTTTCTTGTCATTTATGTTTTCTTGTCAAATATCAAATCAACCCTCCTCCCTTTTTGCATTTTCATAGCCAATAATTAAACACTTCATTGTAACTCTTCGTGAGACGACCCGGAGTCCAAATACTCCGGTTAATTTTCATTTGGGGATTGTTAATTGTGACAAAACCAAATTTTTGATGTGGGAATTGTTTGTTGGTTTGGAACTATGCTTACAACGAAGTTATTCCTTCTATAAGAAGAAATTCTAGACCATCAAGCAAAACTCGTTCATCAAAATGGCGCCGTTGCGGGGAGTTGCAATGGTGTTATGTTATTGGTTATCGTATATATGTGAATATTGTAAATAGGTTTACCTTTTGCTTCTTTGTTAGTTTTTTGCTAGTTTTTGGATTTAATTTTCTTGCTTCTTATTTGATTTTGTTTTCATTTTCTTTGCTATCATGAATTCTCACTTTGGCTATGAGTTTGGTTCAAACAATGTTGTAGGAAATGGAAGCTTCAATGAGGATGTGCATCAAGGATTTGGAGATCAAAGGTGGGAGGAGCCCCAAGCTTATAAACAACCTTCATGGCAACAACCTCCTCCGGATTCTTATGGGTATAACCCTAATCCTAATGCATACCAATCTAATGTATGTGATGACCCTCATTGTGATTGTCAACCACAACCATCACATGCATATGAACCCCCTCCTCAACATAGCCCTCAACAACCATACTTACATGCCTCATACCACCATTCACCTCCATATGATCCTAACCCATACCCACCATACCAACCACCATATGAACCACATCTAGAACTACCACCTTTTCAATACCAATACTCCTATGAACCACAAAGTTCACACACACCACCTCAAGAATTTCACCAATATGAACCACCTTCCAACTACAATACCCTCCCCTCAAACAATGAACCCTCTCTTTCACCCTCACCTCCCGATGAAGCCTCCATGTTGGAATTCGGAGATCTTAAATCTCATCTCTTAAGGCGACAAGAGGAGGATGAAAAGAAGTTTGCGGAGCTAAGAGCTAAGATGGCTATCATGGTAGAAGCCGTTAGCAACATAGTCTCATCCTGCCTAAGCCTATGCGATCAAGGTACTCCCATTGTTGAATGTGGAGAAGCACCCAAGGAGCTTAGTGAGGGAGTGAACTTGAAGCTCCAAGGTGGAGAAGAGGAGTTAAAGCAAGAAATGCAACAAGAGGAGAAGGTAGAGATGATTGAACCAAAGGAAGTAGTGGTTGGAACCTTAGGACATGTTGAGTACATAGAGGAATCACAAAGTGAAGAGCCTTCTTCCATGGAGTTTGAAGTTGATGTTGAGGAGAAGAGTGCACAACCTCCAAGGCACAATGTGATTGAAGAATTGGAAGAAGTATCCCAAGAAATAGGTCCTCCTATTTATGACGATTCTGAGTTAACATGTGATCTTTTTGAGCTTGAAGAACCCTTCCCCACTCTACTTGGAATTGATGATGAGGTAGATTTCACTCAACCTCTTATTTATGATTTGAGTGATGGGGAAGAGCTAGAAGACATTGGTGAAGAAGAGCTTGAACTTGAGGAAGCTTGGCAAGAGGTAGAGTTTGAAGAACCTTGCCAAGTGGTGGAAGCCTCTAGAAGAGGATAGACGGGAGTGGAGCATGCTTTGTCAAGACCGTTGGGAACTCTTCCACCTAGGTTGTCATCTAGCCCTTCATTTGAGTGGGTAAAACCTCTAACTCTTAGCTTTATTATCCCACTTGAATATGGTTTGCTTGAGACGGATGGCCAACTTAAGGCGCTTTGTGGAATTAAGCGTAAGAGGAGGATGTTTAGTGGTTAGCATTGTAAGTCTAGGCTCATTATGGTTGGAAGCTCAAAATTGAGGAGCATTGATTGGTGTAGTGCTCAATTGAATGGGTCTAGGAGGATAGTTTGGTGCTTCCATGAGAATTCATCTCTCTTGCCACCCGGAGGAAATCACCATGATCAACTCAAGGACGGGTGTGAAAACAAAGTGTGAAATCTCGGATCATACAAGGAAGACCAACTTTGGGAGCCTACGGTTTGTGAAGAACTCCATCAAAACTTGGAATTATTAACTTTGAATGATGAAGCACAATGGAAGTCCAAGCATTGGTGGATGTTCAAGGATGGATTCAAGCACAAGCCGCCTTGATGAGGAGCTCCCCAGAAGTCCAACTTAAGGACTATAAACAAAAGTGCTAGGTGGGAGACAACCCACCATGGTAACATCTTTCCCTTCTCCTCTTTGTAAATATTGGTAATTTAGGTTTAATTTCATGTTTTGTTTGATTAGTTGAGTTTATTTGGGAGTCTAGTAGGTTAAATAAGGTTTTATGATATTTTGGTAGTTGTTTGGAGGTTTGGAATGCTTGGTTTGGTGCAAAAACATAGAAAAATTTGAAAAACAGAGCACCACCCACGCGCGCGCGCACTCCATGCGTATGCGTGCCCAAGCAATTCCGACCATCCACGCGCCCGCACCATGTACGCGTACGCGTGGATTGATTTTTTCCACCCTCCATATATTTTCCCGAGAGTTGTGCCTGGAGTGTGCCAACTTTGTGCCCAAAGGTACGCGCACGCGCAGCTTGCGCGGACGCGCCACTCTCGAAATAACCCACCGTCGCGCATGCGTGCCGTACGCATCCGCGTCGCTTCCATTTCATCCATCCACGCTTACGCGCACATGACGCGCACGCGTGGATTGCCCTGTTTCACTCACCTTCTTTTCTTCTCCTCTTTCCATTTCTTTCCTTATTCTCTTCTCTTTCCACCCTTCAATCATCATCCAACACTACCAAGCATCATATAACACCATTTCTTTTAGTTAGTTAGTTAGTTTAATTTTCATTTAACTTTTGTTTTCCATTATAAGTGTTGGATTACTAATCTTGTTTACTATTTATTGCTGCTTATTACTGATAGGATGTTAGTTTAACATCATTGTGTAATTGCCATTGTTGGATTTCCTTGTTGAGGTTATATTTTGTTACTTGGTTTGGAACCTTCCATGCTTAACATTTGTGAATACCAAGCACTTGTTACATTGCCTTCATGCATCTTACCTTTTTGAATTGTATGTTTTGGCCACCATGCATTCATCATCTATTGTTAGGCAATTGTATACTATCATTGTATTTTTTTTAGGTGATGCTTGTTTATAGTTTACCCTTATTCACATTACTTATTTCATACATTGAGATTGTAGAGTTGTGAAATTGGATCGAAAGCTTACCTAGCGACATATTTTTGAGCTTTTTAAGCTTTGTGGACCATGCTTGCTATGTGATTGATTTTGTTTTACTTCTACACCCTTTTCCTAAGTTCCATAGCATCCATGTGTTTCACCTCTATGTCACTTAGGTGTTGCAACAACTTCAATATGTGTCATTGATTGTTGTGTGAGTTTTATATACCATTTTGTTCACTAAGTCTACCTACACATCAATCAATGTCCATGCATTATCCAATTTCACAATTGCTTGATTAATTGCTTGAATGCTTTTATGCTTCTTCACTACTTGTTTGGTTTCCCTTACCCTACAAGTCTTTTGAAGTATCTCAAGCACACTAGAATGAGTGAAGTGCATGTTTTCTTTTGTGTAGTTGTGACAACTTTTTGTACTAGTGTGTGTGTATTCTAAACCGCGCGCAAGTTAGAACCCACACACTTATTTTTCATCACTGTCACACTAATTCACTCACTCAATTCTAATGATTCACCTCATTCCAACAATTCATGCTTTCTTGCTTTTGTATTTTCTCATCTTACGGTGTTTATTTTGTTTTTCATGATTGATGCACCACAAGCAAAAATGGAAGCGGGAGGAAGAACACGCAGCAACCGGTTGACCTACCAGCTGAAGGTAGCAACTAGGAAAGTCGTCGTACCCCCTTGCTCATCTTTGGATGCACCGAGGACGGTGCAAACTTTTAAGTGTGGGGAGGTCGTCCGACCACTCGGCGTTTTTGGGTAACAAGTTTCTAATCCCAACACTTATGCACTTCATTTTAGGATTTTTAGTTGTATTTTCTTATTTTGCATATGTATATATTAAGCTTAGTCAAAATCATGATATTTTTCAAGGATTTTATCTATAAGGCACCCCAATTGATTGAAAAAAAAATTTTAGAACTTGCTTGAATTATATACTTTGTGGAACATGATTTTTGAGCTAAGAACACAAGCATGTGAGATTTGAGCCTAACTGTGTGGTTACATCATATATAACCACTTATTTTCACTCTTGTGTGCATTATTCTCTTCCTATGATTGTAATCTTTGATTTGTTTAATTCTATATGTCCATTATTTTGTGTATACATGCATTTATATGATTGAGGCCATTGTTCAAATAGCTCACTTACCCAAATAGCCTACCTTTTATCTTCCATTGATAACCAATTTGAGCCTATGCTTAACCCATTTGTTCTTAATTGTAGCACATTACAAGCCTAAGTAAAAAACAATAAATATCCCTTAATTCGGATCTTTGATTAGCTTAGGCTAGTGAGAGTGTTTATCATTTGATTTTGGGAGAGTTGGGAACATTGGGTAGAGATAAAAGTATTTTTGTATTTGTGTTGAGAATCTTGGGAATTGGGTACATACTCATGTATTAATCATGTGTAAACCATATGCATTAATGTTCTTGTATATATATTCTAGTTTAAAAAAAACAAAAAAAAAAAACAAAAAAAAGAAGAAGAAAGATAAAGAATTGCAATAAAAAGGGGACAAAATGCCCCAAAGCAAGGTTCAATAAAAGTCAATGCATATGGGTGGTGATCAAAAAGAGAATGCATGAGTGTGTGAAAAAAGTGAACAATGGGTAGTTAGGTTTGTTTATAATTGTATAGGTTGTCATAGGTTAGGTGAAAAGTTTAAGTTAATCAAAGATTCAAATCTCAAGCCCACTTGACCATATGCATCCTACCTTGACCCTAACCCCATTACAACCTATGGGAAGCCCTCATGATATTTGTATGCATGCATAGAATAATTGTTGATTGTTAGATGAAAAACAAATCTTAGAAAGCATGATTAGGGGAGAATTGAGTGAATCAACCCCATACACTTGAGCGACTAGAGCGGATACACATCCGGTGAGGGTTTGATTGCTCAATTACATGTTTCCATCCATGATCATCTCTTTTCTTGCAAGTTTGTAAAATTTTCCAAGGATTTTTAATAATTCAATTCAATTGTTGGTTGAGTGATTTCTATTGCCTTAGCCCTTGTGTTTGTATATGTATTCTTGGAAATTGATTTATTTTGACTAAGTGGATGCATTCATCTAGTTAGATTGCATATAGATAGGTTGCATGTAGTTAGTTTGCATTGAATAAATGTTGATGTCACTTTGCTTCTTTCTTGATTTTAGCATGAGGACATGCTTAGTTTAAGTGTGGGAAGATTTGATAAACCCCAATTTCGTGATTTATCTTATGCTTATTTTGGAGGATTTTATCACCTTTTCTCACATTTATTCAATAAAAATAGCATGGTTTTGTAATTCTCCCTTGAATTGTGCTTAAATGTGAAAACATGCTTTTTAGGCCCTAAAATTTGTAATTTTAATTCACTTTAATTTCAATCGATGCCTTGATGTATTTGTTAAGTGATTTCAGGTTCATAGGGAAAGTATTGGATGGAAGAAGTGAGGAGAAAAGCATACAAGCGGGAGAACAAATGAAGAAATGAAGGAACCGAAAAGCTGTCAAGCCCGACCTCTTCGCACTCAATTGACCATAACTTGAGCTACATAAGTCCAAATGAGGCGGTTCCAGTTGCGTTGGAAAGCTAACATCCGGGGCTTCAAAATGATATAAAATTTGCTATATATTACTTCGCGTTGAGGGGCGCGCACGCGTACTTTGCACGCGCACACCGATGCTGCCGTGGCCCATTAAAGTGAATTCGCCCCCAGCAAATTCTGAAGCACTTTGGGCCCAACCCAACTCATTTTTGATGCTATTTTAGCCAAGAATTGAAGAAGAGTCAACACACTTAGTCATAGTCTAGTTTCATTATGCTTTAGCTTAGTTTCTAGAGAGAGAAGCTCTCACTTCTCTCTAGAATTAGGATTAGGATTAGGTTTAGTTCTTAGATCTAGGTTTTAATTCATGTTTTCTTCTACTCCTTCTTCTTAATTCCTTGTTGTTACATTTATCATTCTTCCATTGTTGTTATTACTCTCTTCTACTTTGTTTGTGGATCTACTTTTGCTCATCCTAATTTCTTTTAGTGTAATTTGAAGTAATTCATTTAGATCTTGTTTCCTTTGATTGTTGTTATTGATTTCTTACATTCAATTGTTGTTAGCTTTTACTCTTGTCACAAATTTACTATGCCTTGCTTTTATGCCTTCCAAGTATAGTTGGATCTCTTTTTAATTCTTGCATTTTGTGATGTTTACTTTTCTTGCACTCTAGGTGTTTGTTAAAATGCTTCCTCTAGTTTTTGAGTAGTTTTCTTTGCTCTTGGCCTAGGCTAAGGGGATTGAGTGACCTTGAGTCATTGGGTCTCATTGAATTGGTGATTTGAGAACCCTGTGTGATCAATTTGAAGCTCATTGATGCTAACCCACTACTAAGCTAATTAGTAGATAGGTTAGGACTTATGGGTGGATGTGATCAAGCCTATTTGACGTACTTCAAGCCTAGGAGTAGATATTACGTACTTAAGGCTTTGGAAGTGGACTTAATGGGTTGGCCTCTCATAATTATCAATATTTGGTATGTAGACAAGGATGGTGATCTCAATTACCTATGTCTAGCCAAGAGTTCTTACTATTTCTTTTATTAGTTCTTGTTGTTTACTTTCTTGTCATTTATGTTTTCTTGTCAAATATCAAATCAACCCCCCCTTTTTGCATTTTCATAGCCAATAATTAAACACTTCATTGCAACTCTTCGTGAGACGATCCGGAGTCCAAATACTCCGGTTAATTTTAATTTGGGGTTTGTTAATTGTGACAAAACCAAATTTTTGATGTGGGAATTGTTTGTTGGTTTGGAACTATGCTTACAACGAAGTTATTCCTTCTATAAGAAGAAATTCTAGACCATCAAGCAAAACTCATTCATCATGGAGCACCAAGAGCATTCTATCCTCCTCCATGAAATTAGAGAAGATCAAAGAGTCATGAGGGAGGAGCAACAAAGGCAAGGAAGAGACATTGAGGAGCTCAAGCACTCCATAAGATCTTCAAGAGGAAGAACAAACTGCCATCACTAAGGTGGACCCGTTCTTTAATTTCCTTGTTCTTATCTTTCTGTTTTTTTCGAAAATTATGCTTTATATTTTATTTATGTTTGTGTCTTATTACATGATCACTAGTGTCTAAGTATCTATGCCTTAAAGCTATGAATGTCCTATGAATCCATCACCTTTCTTAAATAAAAAGTGTTTTTAATTGCAAAAAGAAAAAGAAGTACATGAATTTCGAATTTTAAAATAGATTAATTACTTTGATGTGGTGGCAATACTTTTTGTTTTTCTGAATGAATGCTTGAACAGTGCATATTTTTGAATTTATTGTTCATGAATGTTAAAATTGTTGGCTCTTGAAAGAATGATGAAAAAAGGAGAAATGCTATTGATAATCTGAAAAAACATAAAATTGATTCTTGAAGCAAGAAAAAGCAGTGAAAAGCTTGCAGAAAAAAATATATGCGAAAAAAAAGAGGCAAAAAATAAAAAAAAGAAAAAGAAAAAAAAGAAAAAAGAGAAAGAAAAAGCAAGCAGAAAAATCCAATAGCCCTTTAAACCAAAATGCAAGGATAAAATAAAAAGGATCCAAGGCTTTGAGTATCAGTGGATAGGAGGGCCCACAGGAATAAAATACTGGCCTAAGCGGCTAAACCAAGCTATCCCTAACCATGTGCTTGTGGCGTGAAGGTGTCAAGTGAAAAGCTTGAGACTGAGCGGTTAAAGTCGTGGTCCAAAACAATAAGAGTGTGCTTAAGAGCTCTGAACACCTCTAATTGGGGACTTTAGCAAAGCTGAGTCACAATTTGAAAAAGTTCACCCAGTTATGTGTCTGTGAAATTTATGTATCCGGTGGTAATACTGGAAAACAAAATGCTTAGGGTCACGGCCAAGACTCATAAAGTAACTGTGTTCAAGAATCAACATACTGAACTAGGAGAATCAATAACACTATCTGAATTCTGAGTTTCTATAGATGCCAATCATTCTGAACTTCAAAGGATAAAGTGAGATGCCAAAACTATTCAGAAGCAAAAAGCTAATAGCCCCGCTCATCTAATCAAGACTGATCTTCATAGATGTTTTTGGAATTCATTGTATATTCTCTTTTTTTTATCCTATTTGATTATCAGTTGCTTGGGGACAAGCAACAATTTAAGTTTGGTGTTGTGATGAGCGGATAATTTATACGCTTTTTGGCATTGTTTTTAGGTAGTTTTTAGTATGTTTTAGTTAGTTTTTGTTATATTTTTATTAGTTTTTAAATAAAAATTACATTTCTGGACTTTACTATGAGTTTGTGTATTTTTCTGTGATTTCAGGTATTTTCTGGCTGAAATTGAGGGACCTGAGCAAAAATCTGATTCAGAGGTTGAAAAAGGACTGCAGATGCTATTGGATTCTGACCTCTCTGCACTCGAAGTAGATTTTCTAGAGCTACAGAAGCACAATTGGTGCGTTCTCAATTGCGTTGGAAATTAGATATCCTGGGCTTTTCAGCAATATATAATAGTCTATACTTTGCCCAATATTTGATGGCTCAAACTGGCGTTCCAAGTCAGCATAAAAATTCTGGCGTCAAAACGCCAGAACTGGCATAAAAGCTGGAACTTGATTGAGAAGGAACTTGAAACCCATTTTATTTATTGTGGATTATGATATCTCCAATCCCTGACGAGTCTTCCTTTCTGTTACTTGTCCTTGAGTTCACTTTAATTGTTTTGATTTACTGCTTCCTTTAATTTCCCAGCACCCAATTCTCATTTACATTTCCAGCAATTTACTTTTCATGCAATTTAAGTTTCTTGCCATTTAAGTTTCTGTCAATTTACATTCTGTACTTTAAATTCCTTGCAATTTACATTCTGCTGATTCAATTTCACTCAATTCATCAACATTCGTTTAACTAGACATATCACCTCACTAAAGTTGCTTGATCCATCAATCTTCGTGGGATCGACCTCACTCATGTGAGTTTTATTACTTGATGCGACCCGATATACTTGCCGGTAGTTCATACGTGTGGAATCGAATTTTCACGTATCATGTTTTTAGTGCCGTTGCCGGGATTGATTTAGATCAACAATGATTAAGTGGGTGATAAGTCTAGATTAAGCATTTTCTTTGTTTTTGTCATTTAGGTTCTTTTTAATTTTCTATTTTCTGCTGCTGATACTAAGGTATTTGTGTTATTGCCTCACTAAGAAATTTTCATCTGCGACATGATGAATTTCAATTTTCATTGGTAATTGTATTTTATAAAATTCAAATGGAGTTTAACTCATCTTTTGATCAAACAAATTTCATGGGATATTGCCCACCATCACAATATGATTCAAGTCATTATCGTAATGATGGCTGGAAATATCACCAAGAAATGACATATTATGAGCAATCCACCCAGTGGGGATATGCTCCAAAGCCATAAAATGATCAAGACAATTTCATGGGATATTGCCCAACACCACAAAGTGATTCATGTCATTATGCTAATGGTGGATGGGAGTATCAACAAGGAATGATAGAGTATGGACACCTCCCAGAGACACAAAATGAGCCCTATTTTGATGAATCTAACAACTACTCATATTGTGGTTGGGAAGGTCAAAACCAAAGAGATTTTAATTCTCCCTATTCTATTCATCAAGAGACATCATCTCTTGATTGTGCTATCAATACATTCATGCAAGATTGCTCCCCAATACCACAAAATGATCCATACTTTGATGAATCCGACAATTACTCAAGTTGTGGGTGGGAGGATCAGAATCAAAGAGTATTCGATAGTCCATACTCCACTTATCAAGAGCCATCATTACTTGAGCATACCTTAATTCATTTATGCAAAATTGTCCAACCTCACCTCCCAGTTTTTCATTTGAAAACTCCTCACCACTTAAGTATGTGATAAACCACTATTTTATGGTTTATCTTGTACTCAATTGAGTGGTTTTTATCAAGCCTATGCACACTTATTCATACTATTTGCATGATTTTGCAATTCCTTCCCAATTTTGTTCTATAATTGAAAAATTGCTTCCTAAAGCTTTTAAATTATGTATTTTAATTCCTCTTTATATCATTCGACGCCGTGATCTGTGTGTTAAGTGCTTTCAGGCTTTATAGGGCAGGAATGGCTTAGAGGATGGAGAGGAAACTTGCATAAATGGAAGGAGCACAAGAAATAAAGGAGACAACCAGCGAGGAGCGATGCACATGCGTGCGCGTGAATCGGAGTTCGCACGGCGATGTGTGTGCGTGCCTGACGCGTACCCGTGACAAGGAAAGTCGCCAAACGACGCGCACGCGTGACTTACGCAGAGAATGCTGAGGGCAATTTTGGGCCAAGTTTAGACCCAGTTTTCGGCCCAGAAATACAGACTAGAGCCAGGGGACAAGCAGAGATTCAACACACATTCTCATTCGCATAGTTTTTAGTTTTAGATCAGAATCTTAAAGAGAAAATACACACTTCCTCTAGGTTTCTTCACATTCATAGTTTTAGAGTTTTATGCTTTTGCTTTGGATATTGAGAAGAATCACTACCTCCGTTGAAGTCGCTATTATTCTAGTTTGCTTTCTTTTTCCTTTACTCTTTTGATTACTTATTAACCCTGTTCAGATAAGGATGTTGCATTTTGGGATTTATCAATGCAAAGAACTATTTTTACTTTTAATCAATTTTCAATTCCTATTTTATTTAATTTATCATGTCTTCTTCTTATATTTCTGTGAACGTTATATTCATGTGAATGGAGTAGACTCCCAACTTGACTTGGGGGTTGATTAAAAGGAGACCCTTGAGTTGGAATGCTCAAGCGATTAGTTAAATTGGAAGTTGTTGGCTAATTCTCTAGGCACTAACGCTAATCCTTCCCAAGGGAGAGGATTAGGACTTGTGAATAAGAGTTAGCTCAATCACTTGACTTTCCTTTATTTAGTAAGAGTTAACTAAGTGAAAACAACAACCTCTTCATACTACACTTGAGAGAATTTCAACAAGGATAGAACTTCCAATTAATCATTCCCCCGGTCAAGGTTTTTATTTTGAATATATAAATCTCTTTTAATTCACATTGCTTTAATTTACCATCATTTAATTTTCTGCTCTTCAACTCTTAAAATTCCTCGAAAAACTCCCGACTAATAAAATAGCACTCTTTCGTCAACTCGTTGGGAGACGACCTGGGATTTCTACTCCCAGTATTTTCATTCTAATTTTGTGACAACCCTTCTAAATTGATAAGCAGATTTTCGTCGGTTAAGAACTGTATTTACAACGCTGTTCTTACTATAATTTCTTAATTGGCTGATTTCTGCCTCCATCAATTTTCGGTGCCGTTGTCGGGGAGTTGCAATAGTGTGCTAAATTATTAGTTGGTGTAAATATTTTTAATTTTTCAATTTTTGAATATTTTATTTTATTTTATTACCATGAGCTGTATGTTTCTTTCATTGAATGATGCATTCGCTGCCTGATCCGAGCTTAGCCGCGTTTGATCCTGAAATTGAAAGAACTATTTCACGTATTAGGCAAGCTCGTCATCGGTTAGTCTCTGAGGGTGGTGAAGTGGTTACTAGCAATTCACCAGTCTCTTCTGAAGGCGAATCTGAAGCGCCATCTGAGGAAGAAACAAACTCCTTTATTACTGGTTCTGTTGATTTACGTACAGGTAATATGGCAGAGCCCAGAAGGATTACTCTCCAGGAAGCCGGCGCTCCAAACTTTACAGTGCAACCGTATCAAGCGCGTCACCCAAATCTGGCTCCCGATTTTGAACTGAAGACTGCGTTAATCAACCTAATACCCAAGTTTCATGGCTTACCTTCTCAGGAGCCTATCAAGCACTTCAGGGATTTTCAGACAGCCTGTTCTACTGTTAGGCGCCATGGTGCAGATGAGACTTCTATTCTGCTAACCGCCTTCCTGTTTTCTCTTGAGAGAAAGGCGAGGGAGTGGTACTTGACGTCGGGATTTTTACCAGTAAAGATATTCATAGAAACAGTTGCGTTGTAGATATAGTCTCTAAACCGACAAAAATCCCTTCGTACAAATGTTTTGGGTGTCACAAGTAACAAACCCCTTTAGAAATTGTTAACCGAGTAATCAAACCTCGGGTCGTCTTCTCAAGGAACTACGAGGAAGTATGTTCTTATTATTGTCTATAAAGGTTGTAATCGGGGTTTAGAAGATGAGAAGCAAGTAATTTGAATGACAAGTAAAGTAAATAGCAATTGAAATAAATAAAAACTGTAAAGCAGACTTTTGGCAAGGTAAGAGAAGTTGGAGGTCCAACGTAATTATCTCTCAACTATAATGAAAGTTGAATCTAAAATCCACTTGATCAACCTGTACTAGGGCAAAGGAAAGTCAAGGGACTAATTAAATTGACCTTTGAATCCTATTTATTTCCTAAGAAAAGGTTGGGATTACTTAAGTTCAGCTCAATTAGCAAGATAACGATTATCAATTAGGTTGAGTTTAATAACTGTTGAGTTACTGAATTCTTAACCAGGACCAAAAGGGGAAGAAGTAAAATTGCTGGAATAATAAAAATATCCTTAGATGGGAAGCAATGGTAACTTAAATCAAAGAGAACAATCATAAACTGAAAATACCTCAATTATCATTTCAAATAATAGTCTGTAACATGGGAGAAGTTCATAAATTCAATTGTAAAGATAAATAGCCAACTCATATACTGGAATAAATAAATAAAGTGAAGGGGAAGTTTAAAACAAAGAAATATAAAACCTGGATTGAGAGTCACTGTTAAAACAAGAAGAAATCCTAAATCCTAAGAGAGAGAGAGAGAGAAGATCTCCCTCTCAACTAAATCTAAATCATTAAAAAGTAAAATATGCGAGCTCCCTTTGAATGGATGCATTCCCACACTTTATAACCTCTGGTCTATGTTGTCTGTACTTGGATCTGGGCCAAAAAGGGCTTCAGAATTTGCTGGGGGCGTATTCTGTAATTTCTGGTGTGTGGCCTCTGTCACGCGTCCGCGTGGGTCATGCGGTCGCGTCATTTGGAGCTTTTCCTTTCCACGCGGTCGCGTCAGTCATGCGGCCGCGTCGCTGCTGATTTGTGCTTGGCACGCGATCGCGTCATCCATGCGATCGCGTGGATACCAGTTTCCTTAAAGCTCTATTTTGCTTTCTCCTTCCATTTTTGTATGTTTCCTTTTCCGTCCTTTAAGTCATTCTGCCTTAGAAAATCTGAAACTACTCAACACACTGATCACGGCATCGAATGGAAATAAAGGTAATTAAATTAATTAATTTTAAAGCTTAGGAAACATGTTTTTCATTTACATCACATAATAAGGAAGGGAAAGTAAAACCATGCAATTAATGTGAATAAGTAGGTGAAGGATTGTATAAATCACTCAAATTAAGCACAAAAGAACTCATGAAATATGGGTTTATCAACCTCCCCACACTTAAACACTAGCATGTCCTCATGCTAAATCCAAGGTAAATAATTAAGGTTAAAGTGATGGAATGTCATGCAATGCAACCTAATTTAAATGCAACTACCTAAATGAATGATGCATCATGCAACTCTAATTTATTCACCCATATATAAAGCTTACATGTAGTCAAGTTAATTCACATTCTCAAGGAATCATGTATATATATAGCCAACCCTTAAATAATAAAGCATTTTAGCAAATGAGATGGGAAAGAAAACATTGTACAAACTTGCAAAACAATTAGTACATATAAGCACAGATATATGTTGATGAGTTATAGAACCCTCACTGGATTTTGTGTTTACTCTCTAGTCACTCAGTGTTTATTGGGTTTATTCACTCTATTTTTCTTTTTATTCTTACTTTCTATAGCTTTGTTCTTCATCTAACCAATCAACAATTACAGAATATAGTCATACCAAAAAGTCATGAGGTCTTTAATTGAGGTTGTAATGGGGTCAAGGTAAAGGTAAGGATTTATGTATAGGGTCAAGTGAGCTAATAAGTGAATCCTTAATTAGACTAAGATCTCACCTAACATACATATCTAGTAGAACAAAATCTCTTTACCTAATTTTCCATATTATCCCACTTATTGTTATATACTCATGTTTTATTTTTTTTTCCATGTGCATTGCTTTTATTTTGCATTGGGAAAATTCTTTTGTATCCCCCTTTTATTTAAATGCTGAAAAATAACTCTTTTTTTTTCAAGGCACATGGCAATTAAATCACTTTGATTTTCTCATGAGCATGCTTCCTAAATTTTATTTTACTCCTTTTAACTTTTCCACCTTTTTGGTTCTATCATCCATGTTCCCAAAAGGTTTCCCACATTTAACTCTATTCATGATTTTCTATCTTAAGCTAACCAATGATTCACTTGGAATTTTCATTTGTTTTTCTGCTTAAGGCTAGTAATTTGGCTAAATAGAATAAAGGGTTTTTTTTAAAAGGCTCAAGGAGGCTAACAATGGTGATGTAAAAGGTAGGCTTATTTGGGGTAAGTGAGCTAAAATCAAATGATGGCCTCAATCATTCTCTTGGTATGTACCTATTCTATATTCTATAATTGGACATATAGATTAAAGCAAAGGAAAGAACATCAGAATAAAAAGAAATGTAACACACAGAAATGAAATTATGGTTTGAATGCAACCATACAATTTAAGCTTAAGACTCACAGGCTGTGTGTTCTCTAACTCAAGCATCATATATCATTTATATATTGTATGCAGGTTTAGTTAAAAATTCCATTATTCTCATAAAAAAATTATTTAGGGTAGCTTTTAAAGTTTTAATGTTCCTCCTTGATGAAATGTTGTCAGCTTAACTACATCATGTAATGCTATATATATAAGGTTTGTGGATTTAAATCTGTTATGTTCAATTTCCTAGCTTACTTCCTTTTTATATTTTTCAATTTTAAACTATACTATCTTATGCTAAAAAGGGTAAGATATACTAATTAATCCACTAATAAATCAGAATTGCAAACTAAACTAAATAACTAAAATAAACTAAATGGCTAAAATATGAACTAAAGATGCAAAATGCAGAAAATAGAGTAAAAATACATAAAAGCAATGTATAAGTACTCAGAAAATAACAAAAAAAAAAAGAAAAATACAGAAAATATCCAAAATAAAAGAAAAAGTATGTAGTGGTTCACCAAAATAAACGCCAGAGATGGCGACCTCCCCACACTTAAAAGAAAGCATCGTCCTCGATGCTCAATCAAGCCGGGTGTGAAGGAGTGTCATCACTGGGAGGGATGGTAGCTGGAGTCTCAGTGGTGGTGGTGGGCTGAGGGTCTGGCTGCTGTGGAGGTGGTGCTGACCGGATTGGGATCTCAAGATCTGCAGCCTCAATCTGATGTGGGACCGCTGCCTGTGGTGCGGCTGGTGCTGCCTCCTGGGGATGGGTCTCTGCCTCGGGCACATCCGCCTCCTCCTCAGATGCCTCGGACGGTGTGTCGGGCTCGGAGGGGATGTCACCGGATCGTATCATCAGCTTTAGGTGCTCAAGTCGTCGGAACAAGCGGTGCACCAGATGATAGACGGGCTCTGTGGCAGGTGGAAGTGCAGTGGTGGTAGCAGGGGTAGGTGGTGCAGCAGTGGAGGAAGAGGGTCCAGCAGATGGTGGGCTGACTCATCAGTAGCAGTGAATGGTGGTGGTCTGTGGCCCAAGGCTAAGAAGTTCTGGCTGTGCGGAATGATCTTCCTGCAATCCGCCGCTGGTGGTCTCTCATCGGCAGCCTCCCATGGCACGTCAGCTCGACGGCCAAGCTGTGTAACGAGATATGGAAAGGGGAGGGTGCCTCGGACGTGGACCCTGGCCATATAATGCCGAATGAAACGTGGCAGATAAAGGTCCTTACCCTCCAGCACACACCAAAGGAGGGTGATCATAGTAGCCGGGATCTCCGTCTCGTGAGTACTCAGCATCACATAATTACTCAAGATCTGATGCCATAACCGAGCCTCATCGTTTAAGTATGCTCTCTTGATCCCTCTAGGCATGGTAGTGTCCTGACCCATCTCCCAAGGGATTGTCGGGTCGTGAGCTATCCGTGCCTTTACAGCATCCCAATCAAACTGCATCTGACGCATGTCCTCCTTAGCCTTTGAATAACCATCAGGCTGATCGGACTTGGCTGGGGGCCGGAGAATGTCCTCTAAGGCCTCTTCAGTGACCAGAATTTGTTTTCCTCTTAGGTGCACTGCATCTAGGGTAGTGAGATAGTAGTTGCAGTAGAATTCCCGTACCCAGGATGAATTGACCTCTGTCAGTGTTCTTTCCAGAAAGAACCAGCCCCTTTGCTTGATTTGCTCAGTGGTGTACTGCTGGAGTGCTTCTGGAATCTTCAGAGTTCGCTCCAGGTATAGATTTCTGGAGTTTGCAAAAGCCGGATACTTCAGCTCACAGTACCGGTTTGCAAATTTTATAGGATCATTTGCAGGGAGCAGCTGGTCAGCTTTTTCCTGCTGTGTGAAGTTCTTCTCCCGCCATGAAGAATCGTGCATTAGAGCAATGATGGACTGGGAGGAATCTCCTCTCTTGCGCTTGCCAGTAGCCTTGCCTTTTTCTTTTCTTTGTGAGGCAAACATCCTGAAAAATAGAAAACCAGGATATGGATAAAAATAGGAAAGCAATTAGGCAATTAAACAAAGGAAACTTAAAGCAGCAAGGGAGAAATAGAATAAGGAAAATGAGTAAATGAAATGTGATTGAATTTATGTTAAATGGAAAAATAATCAATATGCCATGGTTAGAAAGTTAGAGGAAAGTGAAAATAATCAGAAAAGAGATTAAAAGGGTTAGTATGGTTAGAATTTGAAAAATAAATTAGTAAATTAAAATTAGTTAGTGAGTAAAGTGCGGGTTAAAGTAAGTGGCATAGAAAAATTCCATATAACAAGGATTCACAGGTAAGAATAGAAGTACTCATAATCGAACAAGGAAAACAGGGTGATGCTGATTTGAATAGAAATAAAGAAAGCAAAAATTGGAATCAGTGAATCACAAATGCAGTTTATGAACTAGGAAATCAAAGAGGATAAGAAAGTCTGCCATAACATTCATGAAATGGTTTGGGTAAGGCAGAGTAAAATCGAGTTAAGAAAAACCAAACCAAACAAGAATGAAAACAATTTAAAAAATTTGGGCAGCATTTCGGCTAAAATTGGATTGTCCCAGAAAATAAACAGCAATCATAGCAGTTCATATGAATTAAAAACTTGCTGCAGTTACCAATAATGAATATAAATAGGAAAATTTGGAGTAACAAGCAGCAATTGCAAGAAATCATAGCATATGAATGAGGTCACAGGAACAGCAGAATTACAGTTATGATAAAACATAAACAGGAACAGTGCAAGTAAACAGACCTAGATCCACTAACCACAGCCTAAGCTACCTAACAACCTAAAAATTCCACTACAACATGCAAATCTATCTATCCTAATGATGAACAGAAACGGAAAAAATTACAGAAAAACGACGAACGGATAAAAGGGGGTTGCGTTTTGCGGAACCTGATAGGCGGGAGGGGTGGAACGGGGAAGAAGGTGGCTGCGGCGGCGTCCGGCGCAGTGGTGGGGCACGGCGTCGCGGTGGCGGCTAAGGGGGAAAGTGGCGGAGAGGGTTTAGGGTGAGTGATAGAAGGGGGGCTTGCAGGTGGATGGCGGAGAGAGGAGGGCGTGGCTGGATGGCCGGCGGTGGTGGGCGGTGGTCGCGGTTGGCAGTGGTGGAGAGGGGAGGAGAGAGGAAGAAGGGAGAAGAAGGGAGGGGAGGGGGTTGCGGTGGCGGCGTCTGTTGCGGCGGCGGCGTCTGGGTGGTGGCGCGGTGGCGGCTGGGTGGTGTTGGGTGGTGGCTAGAGGAAGAAGAAGCAAAGAGGGAGAAGAGGGTTGGGGGTGGGGGGGCTGCGCGACTGATAGGGTTCGCGGGCTGGGGGGGTTATATTTTTGAATTCACGCGGCCACGTGGGGCACGCGGTCGCGTGGT
This sequence comes from Arachis hypogaea, assembly GCF_003086295.3. Classification (NCBI taxonomy): domain Eukaryota; kingdom Viridiplantae; phylum Streptophyta; class Magnoliopsida; order Fabales; family Fabaceae; genus Arachis; species Arachis hypogaea. The sequence continues at coordinate 37,795,631 of NC_092049.1, read as the reverse complement.
TGGGGCGAAAATGGGAGTGACGCGATCGCGTGGGGCGTGCGATCGCATGAGAGGGGGAAAAGAGGGGTGACGCGATCGCGTGGGTCGCGCGATCGCGTCGCTGGAATTCGTGCTAAACGCATGACTCCAGCGCCATTTTAGCGCAACTCTCTGTCTCCTTTTGGGATGATGTGCAATCTATGCGACGCGAACGCGTCACTCACGCGGTCGCGTGGGATTAGTATTGTACAAGTGACGCGATCGCATGGGGCATGCGATCGCGTGGGCCAATTTGTGCGAAACACACAAGGGCCGCACGATTCCAGCCTAACTTTCTGTTCGTTAGATCCTTACGCCGATATATATATTACGCGGCCGCGTGGGTCAGGCGGTCGCGCGGGTGGTGTTTTCCGTGATATGACGCGATCGCAAGGGGTATGCGGTCGTGTCGTGCACCCTTTTTTTTTATGCATGGAAAATGCAGAATGCAATGATTAACTTGAATGCTATGCATGATTCCAGGTTTAATAAATTAAAATGAAAAAGGATTAATAAAAGCAATTAACAAGAAATAAATTGAAAAAGAAGCGACCATACCATGGTGGGTTGTCTCCCACCTAGCACTTTTAGTTAAAGTCCTTAAGTTGGACATTGGAGGAGTATCCTGTTATGGTGGTTTATGTTTAAATTCGTCCAAAAATCTCCACCAGTGCTTGGAATGCCAATAGCCTCCGGGGTCCCAAACTAGGCATGTGAAGCTTCTGAGCAGCTTTAAACATATTTTCAGACTCCCGGGACTACGAATGTCAAAATAAACTCCAGGATTCCAATCCTTGCTTTTAAATCCGCCTCCGTCTTGATCTACATGTTTCCATTCGGGCAGGTTAAAAAGTAGAATCTCACCTTGGTGACCAAACATTTTCCGTGATCTATGTAATTGAGCATGATACCAATCCGTGCACTTCGAGGTGAAGCGTGGAACCTTATTGAACCTTGTGCACCAGCTCTGAGTATGAGCCATTTCCCTCTTACTCTTAAAGCCGCAGAGAGCTCTAAGCTGGCCATCTGTTTCAAGCAAACCATATCCAAGTGAATAAGTAAAGTTATAAGTTAAGGATTGTACCCACTTGAAGCTTCTATTAGGTGGTAATGGCCTTGGGATAGGTGTTTTTAGTGGTTCTGCAAGTTCCGTTTCCTTGTGCTCTTCTGTGAATTCCTCCACTTCTTTGCAAAGATCTTCAATTGTATCTGTGTCCTGGTCAAAGTCTTCTATGTCTTCCTCATCTCTTGAGTCATTGATTGGAGGTTGAGAGAAATCTACCTCTGCATCATCTTCATATTCACTTGGGGAAGATTCTTCGATCTCAGAGAATTCACTTGCGGATGCAAGTTCATTACCAAGAGAGCTAGACTTGTGACTATCATCATCAAGGGAAATTGCTTCTTGGATTATTCCGTCTGATTCTTCATAAACGACTTGCCTTGGAAAAATATCCTCCTTAGCATCAACTGTAGCATCCTGGATGGAGTTTTCCTCAATTCTGGATTCCCATGGAGGTTCAGCATCTCCTAGATCTTTAGCCAACTCTTTTTCTTGAACAACGACAGCTTCTTCTAATTGTTCTAGTACAAATTCATTCTCTGTCTTGTCCACTGGAGTTTCTGGTATCTCCTTCATGCTACGCTCTTCATTGGGCTGTCCACATGGAGCTGTGGCTGATCCTTGTATATTTGAGCGCCTAGAAGCCCATTAAATTAGCGCTTGCTCCAGTTGTTGAATGGTTGTTTGAAATTTAATTACTGTTTCCCTTAGGCGATCCTCTGCTTCTTCGGTTGCTGGACTTGAACATGATACAAAGGAAAGTGGTGGTGATTGGGAGCGATTGGATTGGTATTGGGGTAAGGAAGGATCATATGGTGGCGAATGGTGAAGAGGAGCTTGTGAGTGTGGTGGTTCGAGGTTATGTTGAAAGGATGGTTTATATGCACGGGGTGGGGCTTGTTGGTAGTTACAAGGTTGTCCACCATGTCTTTCAGCTGGGTATGCATTGTAGAATGGTCTTTGTCCAGGATATCTCGGAGGGTGTTGCTACCAAAAGGGTTGATTAGATCCTCTTGGTTCCAACCATCCTTGATTGGTCTGACCTTGATGCACATTCCTGCTGTAACTTCTATTTTCTTTAACAACATTAGAACCATACTCAAAGCGAGAGGGGTGAGAGTTCATAGTAGCAATTAAAGATAAAAAGGAAAAACAAAAATAAATAAGCAAGCAAAAGAAAAATATTTACAATAACCAATAATAAGGCACACGTTAGCAAGTCCCCGGCAATGGTGCCATTTTGATGTCAGGATTTTTACCAGTAAAGAGATTCATAGAAACAGTTGCGTTGTAGATATAGTCTCTAAACCAACAAAAATTCCTTTGTACAAACGTTTTGGGTGTCACAAGTAACAAACCCCTTTAGAAATTGTTAACCGAGTATTCAAACCTCGGGTCGTCTTCTCAAGGAACTGCGAGGAAGTATGTTCTTATTATTGGCTATAAAGGTTGTAATCGGGATTTAGAAGATGAGAAGCAAGTAATTTGAATGACAAGTAAAGTAAATAGCAATTGAAATAAATAAATACTGTAAAGCAGACTTTTGGCAAGGTAAGAGAAGTTGGAGGTCCAACGTAGTTATCTCTCTCAACTATAATGAAAGTTGAATCTAAAATCCACTTGATCAACCTGTACTAGGGCAAAGGAAAGTCAAGGGACTAATTAAATTGACCTTTGAATCCTATTTATTTCCTAAGAAAAGGTTGGGATTACTTAAGTTCAGCTCAATTAGCAAGATAATGATTATCAATTAGGTTGAGTTTAATAACTGTTGAGTTACTGAATTCTTAACCAGGACCAAAAGGGAAAGAAGTAAAATTGCTGGAATAATAAAAATATCCTTAGATGGGAAGCAATGGTAACTTAAATCAAAGAGAACAATCATAAACTGAAAATACCTCAATTATCATTTCAAATAATAGTCTGTAACATGGGAGAAGTTCATAAATTCAATTGTAAAGATAAATAGCCAACTCATATACTGGAATAAATAAATAAAGTGAAGGGGAAGTTTAAAACAAAGAAATATAAAACCTGGATTGAGAGTCACTCTTAAAACAAGAAGAAATCCTAAATCCTAAGAGAGAGAGAGAGAAGATCTCCCTCTCAACTAAATCTAAATCATTGAAAAGTAAAATATGCGAGCTCCCTTTGAATGGATGTATTCCCACACTTTATAACCTCTGGTCTATGTTGTCTGTAATTGGATCTGGGCTAAAAAGGGCTTCAGAATTCACTGGGGGCGTATTCTGTAATTTCTGGTGCGTGGCCTCTGTCACGCGTCCGCGTGGGTCACGCGGTCGCGTCATTTGGAGCTTTTCCTTTCCACGCGGTCGCGTCAGTCATGCGACCGCGTCATGTGCGTTCTGCTTAAGGCACGCGGTCGCGTCAGTCATGCGGCCGTGTCGCTGCTGATTCGTTCTTGGCACGCGATCGCGTCATCCATGCGATCGCGTGGATACCAGTTTCCTTAAAGCTCCGTTTTGCTTTCTCCTTCCATTTTTGTATGTTTTCTTTTCCGTCCTTTAAGTCATTCTGCCTTAGAAAATCTGAAACTACTCAACACACTGATCACGGCATCGAATGGAAATAAAGGTAATTAAATTAATTAATTTTAAAGCTTAGGAAACATGTTTTTCATTTACATCACATAATAAGGAAGGAAAAGTAAAACCATGCAATTAATGTGAATAAGTAGGTGAAGGATTGTATAAATCACTCAAATTAAGCACAAAAGAACTCATGAAATATGGGTTTATCGGTACTACACTCAACCTGAAGCAGTTGTTACTAACTGGGATACGCTCAGGAGAGAATTCTTGGAAAAATACTTTCCAACTGAAGTTACTGATATGGGAGCGCTTCAGGAATCTTTTTTGGACGCATGCCCTACCACATGATTGACAAGTTGGTGTTGATCAGCTACTTCACACAAGGCATGAAGCCTCAGAATAAGAATACATTGGATGGTGCGAGTAATGGTTCTCTGAAAAAGTACAAGACCGCGGTTGAAGCAAGGCAACTGATCAGCGACCTAGCTAAGTCCACTCGGAATGCTAGGCATAGGAACAACCATCCCAAGACTGTTGCAGAGGTTTTCTCTTGCAGTGAGACTACTGCTCTCACACAGACTCTATGTGAGATGACCAACCTACTAAAGCAGATACTGCTGAATCAACAACAATAACCTCAGCCTTTCCCACAACAACAGTATCAACAGTTGGCCTCTCAGAGAATTTGCGGAATATATGCATGCAATAATCATTACACTGATGAATGCCCGTAGCTCCAATAGGAAGACAACACCTTGGCAGCTACCCACAACTTCTATGACCGTCCAAATCAAGGATACTATCAGCAAGTCGGTAATTATAACCAAGGTGGGAACTACAATCAAGGTTGGCAAGACAGCTCCAACCAGGGATGCAAGGATAACTCCAACCAAGGGTGGAGAGGTAACTCCAACCAGGGATGGAGGGACAACTACAACCAAGGAGGCAGAGATAATGGTGGAAATCAGAGGTGGAACAACAACAACAATCAGCAGAACCGGTCTCAGCAAAACCAAAACCAGCGTTACCGAGCACCTCATCAAAGACAAGCCCAGGGATCTCAAAACAACCAACAACAGGGCCCTTAAGTCACTTACCCATCTTCCTCTCCCAATGATGAGTTGCTTCACTCTCTTGTACAAGGACAAAAGACCATGCAAAGCACACTTACCGGTTTGACCTCTGTTATACAAGCTCTCTTCTCCCAGATGGGATCATCGAGTACCTCCAACACTCAACCTGCAAGCTCTAGTACACTTCCGTCTTAGCCTTTACCCAACCCCAAAGGAGGAATCAACGCCATTACTTTGAGGTCCGGGACCACACTACCAGAGAGGAGTCATGCGGAACCAAGCTTAAAAGAAGACACTCCAGTTGAAAGTACTGTGGAGGTAGAGGATGCTGAAGAAGAAGATGTAGTACAAGACATGGTTGAAGAAGAAGCAGCTCAACCAAGGAATAGAGCACCAAGGGATGCAGAAGCTGCAAGTGGTGCCATTCCTATTCCATTTCCACACCTTGCTAGGAAGCCCAGAAAGCAGATGGAACTAGACCCTAAAATGGTAGAAATATTTAAAACGGTTGAGGTAACCATTCCACTTTTTGATGTCATTCAGCAGGTACCTAAATATGCTAAGTTTCTAAAAGATTTGTGCATGCATAAAGATAAATTACAGGATTTAGAAACTATTCCTCTAGGTAGCTCCATTTCTGCTTTAGTGGGTGATATACCTAAAAAATGTAGTGATCCAGGTCCATGCATGGTTACTATTACTATAGATGATGTGAAATTTTCTGACTGCATGTGTGATTTAGGCGCGTGTGTTAGTATAATGCCATTATCTGTATATGATGCTTTGAGGCTCCCTCCCTTAAAAAGGTCGGCAGCTGGTATGCGAAATTGTTACTCAGGTTGTGAATTATTGTTCGAAATTGATTCCCTGGCGATGGCACCAAAAACGAATGCACAAAACCATGGTCTAAACATATCTTCACAATTTCGCATAACTAACCAGCAAGTGCACTGGGTCGTCCAAGTAATACCTTACGTGAGTAAGGGTCGAATCCCACGGAGATTGTTGGTATGAAGCAAGCTATGGTCACCTTGTAAATCTCAGTCAGGCGGATATAAAATAGTTATGTAGTTTTCGAAATTTAGTAATAAAAGAAGGATAGAAATACTTATGTAAATCATTGGTGAGAATTTCAGATAAGCATATGGAGATGCATTCGTTCCTTTGAACCTCCGCTTTCCTGCTGTCTTCATCTAATCAGTCTTACTCCTTTCTATGGCTGGCTTTATGTAAGGATGTCACCGGTGCCAATGGCTACTTTCAATCCTCTCGGGAAATGGTCCAAATGCTCTGTCACAGCACGACTAATCGTCTGGAGGCATCACCCTTGTCGATGGTTGCATCCTATTCCTCTCTGTGAAAATGGTCCGATGCGCTGTCACTGCATGGCTAATCATTTTGGAGGTTCTCGATCATACTAGAATAGAATTTACTATCCTTTTACGTCTGTCACCACAGACAAGGTTTAGACTTTCCGGACTCTCATGAATGCCGCCATCAATCTAGCTTATACCACGAAGATTCTGATTAAGAGATCCAAGAGATAATCATTCAATCTAAGGTAGAACAGGAGTGGTTGTCAGGCACGCGTTCATAGGGAATGATGATGATTGTCACGTTCATCACATTCAAGTTGAAGTGCGAATGAATATCTTAGAAGCGGAATAAGTTGAATTGAATAGAAAACAGTAGTACTTTGCATTAATCTTTGAGGAACAGCAGAGCTCCACACCTTAATCTATGGAGTGTAGAAACTCTACCGTTGAAGAATACATAAGTGAATAGAGGGTAAGCATGGCCGAATGGCCAGCCTCCCATGGAGGTCTAGAGATCTAAAAATGATCAAAAGATGTCTAATACAATAGTAAAAAGTCCTATTTATAATAAACTAGTTACTAGGGTTTACAAAAGTAAGTAATTGATGCATAAATCCACTTCCGGGGCCCACTTGGTGTGTGCTTGGGCTGAGCTTGAATGTTACACGTGTAGAGGTCATTCTTGGAGTTGAACGCCAGCTTTTGTGCCAGTTTGGGCGTTGAACTCCACTTTGCAACTTGTTTCTGGCGCTGGACGCCAGAATTGGCCAGAGAGCTGGCGTTGAACGCCAGTTTGCGTCATTTAAACTTGGGCAAAGTATAAACTATTATATATTGCTGGAAATCCCTGGATGTTTACTTTCCAACGCAATTGGAAGCGCGCCATTTCGAGTTCTGTAGCTCCAGAAAATCCATTTTGAGTGCAGGGAGGTCAGAATCCAACAACATCAGCAGTCCTTCTTCAACCTCTGAATCTGATTTTTGCTCAAGTCCCTCAATTTTAGCCAGAAAATACCTGAAATCATAGAAAAACACACAAACTCATAGTAAAGTCCAGAAATGTGAATTTAACATAAAAACTAATGAAAACATCCCTAAAAGTAACTAGATTCTACTAAAAACATACTAAAAATAATGCCAAAAAGCGTATAAATTATCCGCTCATCACAACACCAAACTTAAATTGTTGCTTGTCCCCAAGCAACTGAAAATCAATTAGGATAAAAAGAAGAGAATATACTATAAATTCCAAACTATCAATGAAACATAGCTCCAATCAGATGAGCGGGACTTGTAGCTTTTTGCCTCTTGAATAGTTTTGGCATCTCACTTTATCCATTGAAGTTCAGAATGATTGGCATCTATAGGAACTCAGAGTTCAGATAGTGTTATTGATTCTCCTAGTTCAGTATGATGATTCTTGAACACAGCTATTTTATGAGTCTTGGCCGTGGCCCTAAGCACTTTGTTTTCTAGTATTACCACCGGATACATAAATGCCACAGACCCATAACTGGGTGAACCTTTTCAGATTGTGACTCAGCTTTGCTAAAGTCCCCAATTAGAGGTGTCCAGGGTTCTTAAGCACACTCTTTTTTTTTTACTTTGGACCTTGACTTTAACTGCTCAGTCTCAAGTCTTCACTTGACACCTTCATGCCACAAGCACATGGTTAGGGACAGCTTGGTTTAGCCGCTTAAGCTAGGATTTTATTCCTTTAGGCCCTCCTATCCACTGATACTCAAAGCCTTGGGATCCTTTTTATTTGCCCTTGCCTTTTGGTTTTAAGGGTTATTGGCTTTTTGCTCTTGCCTCTTGGTTTTAAGAGCTTCTGGCTTTTTCTGCTTGCTTTTTCTTTTTCTTTCTATTTTTTTTTCTGCAAGCTTTGTTCTTTGCTGCTTTTTCTTGCTTCAAGAATCATTTTTATGATTTTTTAGATTATCAAATAACATGTCTCCTTGTCATCATTCTTTCAAGAGCCAACATATTTAACATTCATGAACAACAACTTCAAAAGACATATGCACTGTTCAAGCATACATTCAGAAAACAAGAAGCATTGTCACCACATCAACATAATTAAACTAAGTTCAAGGATAAATTCAAAACTCATGTACTTCTTGTTCTTTTGAATTAAAACATTTTTCATTTAAGAGAGGTGATAGATTCATAGGACATTCATAACTTTAAGGCATAGTTACTAAATACTAATGATCATGTAATGAAGACACAAACATAGATAAGCACTTAACATAGAAAATGAAAAACAGAGAAAGTAAGAACAAGGAATGAGTCCACCTTAGTGATGGTGGCGTTTCCTTCTTGAGGAACCAATGATGTCCTTGAGCTCTTCTATGTCTCTTCCTTGTCTTTGTTGCTCCTCCCTCATTGCTTTTTGATCTTCTCTTATTTCATGAAGGATGATGGAGTGCTCTTGATGTTTCACCCTTAGTTGTCCCATGTTGGAACTTAATTCTCCTAGGGAGGTGTTGATTTGCTCCCAATATTTATGTGGAGGGAAGTGCATCCCCTGAGGTATCTCAGGGATCTCTTGATTTGTAGCCACACGTTCTACCACTGAGCTATAGACCCTTGAGATGAATCTTTCCATCTCCCATGACTCGAAGGTGGAAGTTTTTGTCTTCCCTTTCCCTTTTCTAGAAGGTTCTCCGGTCTTGGGTGCCATCAATGGTAATGGAAAAACAAAAAGCTTATGCTTTTACCACACCAAACTTAGATTATTGCTTGCCCTCGAGCAAGAGAAGAAAGAATAGATGAAGAAGAAGAAGAAAATATGGAGGAGAGGGGGAGATGTGTTTTCGGTCAAGAAGAGAAGAGAGGGTTATGTTGTGTGAAAATGAAGAAGAATGGGGGGCTATATATAGGGAAGGGAGGGGGGGTAAGTTCGGCCATTTAGGGTGGGTTTGGGTGGGAAATTGATTTTGAATTTTGAAGGTAGGTGGAGTTTATGAGGTAGGTTTATGGGGAAGAGTAGATGGATGTGAGTGGTGAAGTGGTGATAGGGAAGAGAGATTGAGGTGATTGGTGAAGGGTTTTGGGGAAGAGTGTTTATTGGGAAGAGAGGATGATTGAGGTGATTGGTGGAGGTAGGTGGGGATCCTGTGAGGTCCACAGATCCTGAGATGATCCTGTGGGGTCCACAGATCCTGAGGTGTTCAAGGATTTACAACCTTGCACCAATTTAGGCATGTAAAATGCCCTTGCACACAACTTTGGGCGTTCAGCGCCAGGTTGGTGCCCATTTTGGGCGTTCAACGCCCATTTGTTGCCCATTTCTGGTGTTGAATGCCAGAACCATGCTTGTTCTGGGCGTTCAGCGCCAGCTTTTCTCCAGGGTGCAATTCTGGCGTTCAGCGCCCAGATGCTGCCCATTTTGGGTGTTCAGCGCCCAGATACTACCCATTTTGGGCGTTCAGCGCCAGAACCATGCTCTGTTCTGGCGTTGAACGCCAGACAGGTGCTTCCTCCAGGGTGTGATTTTTCTTCCGCTGTTTTTGATTCTGTTTCTAAATTTTTCGTTTATTTTGTGACTCCACATGATCATGAACCTAAGAAAACATGAAAAACAAAAAAATAAAATTAGATAAATAAACATTGGGTTGCCTCCCAACAAGCGCTTCTTTAATGTCAATAGCTTGACAGTGGGCTCTCATGGAGCCTCACAGATGTGCAGAGCTTTGTTGAGACCTCCCAACACCAAACTTAGAGTTTGGATATGGGGGTTTGACACCAAACTTAGAGTTTGACTGTGGGGGCTTTGGTTGACTCTGCTTTGAGAGAAGCTTTTTCTGCTTCCTCTCCATGGATGCAGAGAGAGATCCTTGAGTTGTAAACACAAGGTTGTCCTCATTTATTTGAAGGATCAATTCTCCTCTGTCCACATCAATCACAGCTCTTGCTGTGGCTAGGAAAGGCCTTCCTCGGATGATGGATTCATCCTCTTCCTTTCCAGTATCCAAGACTATGAAATCAGTAGGGATGTAAAGGCCTTCAACCGTCACTAACACGTCCTCTACTTGTCCATAAGCCTGTTTTCTTGAATTGTCTGCCATCTCTAGTGAGATTTTAGCAGCTTGCACCCCATAGATTCCCAGTTTCTCTATTACAGAGAGGGGCGTGAGGTTTATTCCTGAACCAAGGTCACACAGAGCCTTAAAGATCATGGTGCCTATGGTACAAGGTATTAAGAACTTTCCAGGATCCTGTTTCTTCTGAGGCAATGTTAGTTGATCCAGATCACTTAGTTCATTGGTGAACAAGGGATGTTCATCTTCCCAAGTATCAATGCCAAATAATTTGGCATTCAGCTTCATGATTGCACTGAGGAACTTGGCAGCTTGCTCTTCAGTAACATCCTCATTCTCTTCAGAAGAGGAGTACTCATCAGAGCTCATGAATGGCATAAGGAGGTTCAATGGAATCTCTATGGTCTCTAATTGAGCCTCAGAGTCCTTTGGTTCCTCAGAGGGAAGCTCCTTATTGATCACTGGACATCCCAGGAGGTCTTCCTCCTTGGGATTCACGTCCTCTCCTTCCCTTACAGTTCGGTCATTGTGATCAATTCAATGGCCTTGCACTCTCCTTTTGGATTCTTTCTGTATTGCTTGGGAGAGTACTAGGAGGGATTTCAGTGATCCTTTTACTCAGCTGGCCCACTTGTGCTTCTAAATTTCTAATGGAAGACCTTGTTTCATTCATGAAACTCACAGTGGCCTTAGATAGATCAGAGACTAAATTTGCTAAGCTAGATGGATTCTGCTCAGAATTCTCTGTCTGTTGCTGAGTGGATGATGAAAAAGGCTTGCTATTGCTAAACCTGTTTCTTCCACCATTATTAAAGCCTTGTTGAGGCTTTTGATCCTTCCATGAGAGATTTGGGTGATTTCTCCATGATGGATTGTAGGTGTTTCCATATGGTTCACCCATGTATTTTAACTTTGCTATTGCAGGGTTCTCAGGATCATAAGCTTCTTCCTCAGAAGATGCCTCTTGAGTACTGTTGGATGCAGCTTGCATTCCATTCAGACTCTGAGAAATCATATTGACTTGCTAAGTCAATATTTTATTCTGAGCCAATATGGCATTCAGAGTATCAATTTCAAGAACTCCCTTCTTCATAGGTGTCCCATTACTCACAGGATTCCTCTCAGAAGTGTACATAAACTGGTTATTAGCAAACATGTCAATGAGTTCTTGAGCTTCTGCAGGCATTTTCTTTAGGTGAATGGATCCACCTGCAGAAGTATCCAATGACATCTTTGATAGCTCAGATAAACCATCATAGAATATATCCAGGATGGTCCATTCTGAAAGCATGTCAGAAGGATACTTTTTAGTCAGCTGCTTGTATCTTTCCCAAGCTTCATAGAGGGATTCACCTTCTTTCTGTCTGAAGGTTTGAACATCAGCTCTAAGCTTGCTCAGCTTTTGAGGAGGAAAGAACTTGGCTAAGAAAGCCATGTCCAGCTTATCCCAAGAGTTCAGGCTGTCTTTGGGTTGAGAGTCCAACCATATTCTAGCTCTGTCTCTTACAGCAAAAGGGAAAAGCATGAGCCTGTAGACTTCAGAATTTACTCCATTAGTCTTAACAGTATCACAGATCTGCAAGAATTCAGTTAAGAACTGAAAAGGGTCTTCAGATGGAAGTCCATGAAACTTGCAGTTTTGTTGCATCAGAGAAACTAGCTGAGGTTTCAGCTCAAAATTGTTTGCTCCAATGGTAGGAATGGAGATGCTTCTTCCATGTAAATTGGAATTAGGTGCAGTAAAGTCACCAAGCATCCTCCTTGCATTATTATTATTTTCGGCTGCCATCTCCTCTTCCTGTTCGAAAATTTCTGAAAGGTTATCTCTGGATTGTTGTAGTTTAGCTTCTCTTAGTTTCCTCTTCAGAGTCCTTTCAGGTTCTGGATCTGCTTCAACAAGAATATTCTTGTCCTTGCTCCTGCTCATATGACAAAGAAGAGGGCACAGAAAAATAATAATAATAATAATAGGGATCTTTTATACCACAGTATAGAGGTCCTTATGTTAGTGGAATAAAGGAAGGGGACAAAGAATGTAATGTAAGGAAAGAAACACAAGGGTGAGGAGAGCAGAGATGTGAGATGAGGAGATGTTAGTAGATGAATAAATAAATAAAAGGAGATGAGAAAGAAAGAATTTCGAAAATAATTTTTGAAAAAGAGTTAGTGATTTTCGAAAATGGTTTTTGAAAAATGTTAGTAATTTTCGAAAATTAAGATTTAAAAATTGAAATAATTAGTTAATTAAAAAGATATTTTGAAAAAGAGGGAGATATTTTCGAAAATTAGAGAAAGAGAGAGAGAGTTAGTTAGGTAGTTTTGAAAAAGATATGAAACAAACAAAAAGTTAGTTAGTTAGTTAAAACAAATTTTGAAGATCAATTTTTGAAAAGATAAGAAGATGGGAAGTTAGAAAAGATATTTTAAAATCAAATTTTGAAAAAGATAAGATAAGAAGATATTTTTGAAAAGATATGATTGAAATCAGTTTTTGAAAAGGTTTGATTTTTAAAATCACAATTAATGACTTGATTCACAAGAAATCACAAGATATGATTCTAGAACTTAAAGTTTGAATCTTTCTTAACAAGTAAGCAACAAACTTGAAATTTTTGAATCAAAACATTAATTGATGATGTTATTTTCGAAAATTAGGAGATAAAAATAAGAAAAATATTTTGAAAAATATTTTTATAATTTTCGAAAATAACTAAAGAAAATGAAAAAGATTTGATTTTTGAAAAAGATTTTGAAAAAGATAAGATTTTTAAATTGAAAATTTGATTTGACTCATAAGAAACAACTAGATTTTAAAAATTTTTGAAAGAGTCAACTCATTTTCGAATTTATGAGAGAAAAAAAAAGGAAAGATATTTTTTGATTTTTTAATTTTTTAATGATGAGAGAGGGAAACATGAAAAATGATGCAATGCATGAGAATTTTGGATCAAAGTATGTGATGAATGCAAGAACACTATGAATGTCAAGATGAACACCAAGAACACCGTGAATATCATGATGAACATCAAGAACATATTTTTGAAAAAATTTTTATGCAAAGAAAACATGCAAGACACCAAACTTAGAATTCTTTAATGCTTAGACACTAAGAATTCAAGAATGCATATGAAAAACAAGAAAAGACACAAAACATGCAAATGCAAAGATCAAACAAGAAGACTTACCAAGAACAACTTGAAGATCATGAAGAACACTATGAATGCATGAAAATTTTCGAAAAATGCAAGATGAGTATGCAATTGACACCAAACTTATAACATGACTCAAGACTCAAACAAGAGACACAAAATATTTTTGATTTTTTATGATTTTATGATTTTTTTGTATTTTCTTTTAATTAAATTTTTTTTTTCGAAAATCATTTTGAAAAAAAAGAAAACTAAGGATTAAAAATTTTTAATATGAATTCCAGGAATCTTATACTCTAAAGCTCCAATCAAAGGGTCAGGCATGGCTTAATAGCCAGCCAAGCTTTAGTATGTAATTCAGACATGACACGCCTAACATGCCCTACAGTCATAGCTTTACAGCCAGCCAGGCTTCAACATGCTTTATGAAACACTAGAATTCATTCTTAAAAATTCTGAAGAAAAATATATTTTTGAAAATATTTTTACTTTTAAAAATTTTTCGAAAACAAAGGAGAAAATTTTTGAAAAAATTTTTTTTGAAAACAAAATAAGAAGAAAATTACCTAATCTGAGCAACAGGATGAACCGTCAGTTGTCCAAACTCGAACAATCCCCGGCAACGGCGCCAAAAACTTGGTATGCAAAATTGTTACTCAGGTTGTGAATTATTGTTCGAAATTGATTCACTGGCGATGGCACCAAAAACGGATGCACAAAACCATGGTCTAAACATATCTTCACAACTTCGCATAACTAACCAGCAAGTACACTGGGTCGTCCAAGTAATACCTTACGTGAGTAAGGGTCGAATCCCACGGAGATTGTTGGTATGAAGCAAGCTATGGTCACCTTGTAAATCTCAGTCAGGCGGATATAAAATAGTTATGTAGTTTTCGAAATTTAGTAATAAAAGAAGGATAGAAATACTTATGTAAATCATTGGTGAGAATTTCAGATAAGCGTATGGAGATGCATTCGTTCCTCTGAACCTCCGCTTTCCTGCTGTCTTCATCCAATCAGTCTTACTCCTTTCTATGGTTGGCTTTATGTAAGGATGTCACCGGTGCCAATGGCTACTTTCAATCCTCTCGGGAAAATGGTCCAAATGCTCTGTCACAGCACGGCTAATCGTCTGGAGGCATCACCCTTGTCGATGGTTGCATCCTATTCCTCTCTATGAAAATGGTCCGATGCGCTGTCACTGCATGGCTAATCATCTTGGAGGTTCTCGATCATACTGGAATAGAATTTACTATCCTTTTGCGTCTGTCACTACGCCCAGCACTCGCGAGTTTGGAGTTCGTCACAGTCATTCAATCCCAGAGTCCTACTCGGAATACCACAGACAAGGTTTAGACTTTCCAGACTCTCATGAATGCCGCCATCAATCTAGCTTATACCACGAAGATTCTGATTAAGAGATCTAAGAGATAATCATTCAATCTAAGGTAGAACGGGAGTGGTTGTCAGGCACGCGTTCATAGGGAATGATAATGATTGTCACGTTCATCACATTCAAGTTGAAGTGCGAATGAATATCTTAGAAGCGGAATAAGTTGAATTGAATAGAAAACAGTAGTACTTTGCATTAATCTTTGAGGAACAGCAGAGCTCCACACCTTAATCTATGGAGTGTAGAAACTCTACCGTTGAAGAATACATAAGTGAATAAAGGGTAAGCATGGCCAAATGGCCAGCCTCCCATGGAGGTTTAGAGATCTAAAAATGATCAAAAGATGTCTAATACAATAGTAAAAAGTCCTATTTATAATAAACTAGTTACTAGGGTTTACAGAAGTAAGTAATTGATGCCTAAATCCACTTCCGGGGCCCACTTGGTGTGTGCTTGGGCTGAGCTTGAATGTTACACATGTAGAGGTCATTCTTGGAGTTGAACGCCAGCTTTTGTGCCAGTTTGGGCGTTGAACTCCACTTTGCAACTTGTTTCTGGCGCTGGACACCAGAATTGGGCAGAGAGCTGGCGTTGAACGCCAGTTTGAATCGTTTAAACTTAGGCAAAGTATAGACTATTATATATTTCTGGAAAGCCCTGGATGTCTACTTTCCAACGCAATTGGAAGCACGCCATTTCGAGTTCTGTAGCTCCAGAAAATTCATTTTGAGTGCAGGGAGGTCAGAATCCAACAGCATCAGCAGTCCTTCTTCAACCTCTGAATCTGATTTTTGCTCAAGTCCCTCAATTTCAGACAGAAAATACCTAAAATCACAGAAAAACACACAAACTCATAATAAAGTCCAGAAATGTAAATTTAACATAAAAACTAATGAAAACATCCCTAAAAGTAACTAGATTCTACTAAAAACATACTAAAAACAATGCCAAAAAGCGTATAAATTATCCGCTCATCAGCAGCACATTTTGTTTTGGTAGATAAAAGCATTATCTCTGTGGTTGGAATTGCTGAGGATGTGCTGGTGAGCATTGAGGGGCTCACATTTCCTATTGACTTCTATATTTTGGAGATGCCTCCTAATGACTCAGGAAGTCCATCATCCATCCTGCTTAGAAGACCATTTCTGAAGACTTCAAAGTTCAAGTTGGATGCATTCTCAAGAACTTACTCCTTTGAGATAGATGGTAGAGCAGTGAGCTTCAACTTGGATGAAGCCATGAAGCACTCCCCGAAAGATCATTCCATCTTCCAGTGCGACATCATTGATGAGATTGTAGCTGCTGTTCACCAAGAAGAAGTAGAAGAGATGCACATGGAGCAAGATCCAAGTGTGGGGAAACCCTCTGAACACAATGAGGACACTGTGCCATCATCACTAGCTCCAGATGATCCAGTGCCTAGCCATGAGCAGAAAATGGAGTTGAAGCCCCTTCCACCCCACCTCAAGTATGCTTAACTTGAGGATATTCAAAAGCTCCCATTTATCATTGTAAGGAAACTCACTTCCCAACAAGAGGAGCAGCTGCTTAGTGTGCTGAGAAGACACAAGAAAGCAATTGGGTGGAGTTTGGCGGATATAGTAGGCATCAGCCCTCAAATTTGTGAGCACAGGATATTTTTAGAAGAGGGAGCAAAGCCTGTTTGTCAACCTCAAAGAAGACTGAACCCCACCATCTTAGAAGTTGTCAAGAAGGAAGTGACCAGACTGCTGGAAGCTAATATTATCTATCCCATCTCAGATAGCGAATGGGTCAGTCCAGTACAAGTGGTGCCCAAGAAGTCTGGAGTCACAATAGTGAAGAATGAGCATGGAGAGCTCCTAACAACTAGAGTGCAGAATTCATGGAGAGTTTGCATTGATTACAGGCGCCTCAACCAAGCCACTCGCAAGGATCATTACCCCTTGCCATTTATTGATCAGATGCTTGATCTCCTGTCAGGTAAATCACATTACTGCTTTTTAGATGTTTATACAGGCTATTTTCAAATTCATATAGCTCCTGAGGATCAGGAGAAGACTACTTTTACATGTCCCTTTGGAACGCATGCATAGAAAAGGATGCTTTTTGGCTTGTGTAATGCACCGGCTACTTTCTAAAGGTGCATGATGAGTATTTTCTCTGATCTTATTGAGAGTTATATGGAAGTTCTCATGGATGATTTTAGCATATATGGTGATTCATTTAACCTTTGCTTGGATAGTTTAGCTAGAGTATTAAGCAGGTATGTTAGTTCAAACCTTGTATTAAATTTTGAAAATGTCATTTTATGGTAAAACAAAGCATTTGGTGCACGAAATTGTGATCATCAACAATGACGCCAAAGACTTGGAGCTCTCAAATGTGAATCACACTTTGTCACAATTCCGCACAACTAACCAGCAAGTGCACTGGGTCGTCCAAGTAATACCTTACGTGAGTACGGGTCGATCCCACGGAGACTGTCGGCTTAAAGCAAGCTATGGTCATCTTGTAAAACTCAGTCAGGTAGATTTAAATGGTTATGGAGAATTGATAATTAGAAGATGGATAAAATATAAAACAAAGATAGAGATACTTATGTAATTCATTGGTAGGAATTTCAGATAAGCGTATGAAGATGCTTTGTTCCTCCTAAACTTCTGCTTTCCTATTGCCTTCATCCAATCATTCATACTCCCTTCCATGGCAAGCTTTATGTTGGGCATCACCGTTGTCAATGGCTACTTCCCGTCCTCTCAGTGAAAATGTTCCAAATGCGCTATCACCGCAGGGCTAATCATCTGTCGGTTCTCGATCATGTTGGAATAGGATCCATTGATCCTTTTGCATCTGTCACACGTCCAACAATTGCGAGTTTGAAGCTCGTCACAGTCATCCCTTTCCAAATCCTACTCGGAATACCACAGACAAGGTTTAGACTTTCTGTATCTCAAGAATGACCGCCAATAATTCTAGCCTATACCACGAAGGATCCAATCTTAGATTAGAAACCCAAGAGATACGCATTCAAGCAATTGCTAGTAGAACAGAGGTGGTTGTCAGGCACTTGTTCATAGGTAAGAATGATGATGAGTGTCACGGATCATCACATTCATCAAGTTGAAGAACGAATGAATATCTTAGAGAAGAAGTAGGCGTGAATTGAATAGAAGAACAATAATAATTGTATTAATTCATGAAGAACAGCAGAGCTCCACACCTTAATCTATGGTGTGTAGAAACTCCACCGTTGAAAATACATAAGAACAGAAGGTCTAGGCATGGCTGAATGACCAGCCCCCGAACGTGAACATAAAGATCAAAAGGTATATGAAAAGTGTATACCTCTATATCTAAATACAATAGCAAAAGGTCCTATTTATAGAAAACTAGTAGCCTAGGGTTACAGAAATAGGTAATTAATGCAGAAATCTTCTTCCGGGCCCACTTGATGTGTGCTTGGGCTGAGCATTGAAGCTTCCATATGTAGAGACTTTTCTTGGAGTTAAACACCAGCTTTTGTGCCAGTTTGGGCGTTTAACTCCAGCTTTTATGCCAGTTCTGGCGTTTTGACGCCAGAATTTCTATGCTGACTTGGAACACCGGTTTGGGCCATCAAATCTTGGACAAAGTATGGACTATTATATATTTCTGGAAAGCCCAGGATGTATACTTTCCAACGCAATTGAAAGCGCACCAATTGGGCTTCTGTAGCTCCAGAAAAATTCACTTCGAGTGCAGGGAGGTCAGAATCCAACAGCATCTGCAGTCCTTTTTTAGCCTCTGAATCAGATTTTTGCTCAGGTTCCTCAATTTCAGCCAGAAAATAACTGAAATCACAAAAAAACACACAAACTCATAGTAAAGTCCAGAAATGTGATTTTTATTTAAAAACTAATAAAAACATAATAAAAACTAACTAAAATATACTAAAAACAAACTAAAAACAATGCCAAAAAGCGTATAAATTATCCGCTCATCACAACACCAAACTTAAATTGTTGCTTGTCCCCAAGCAACTGAAAATCAAATAGGATAAAAAGAATAGAATATACAATGAATTCCAAAAACATCTATGAAGATCAGTCTTAATTAGATGAACGGGGCTATTAGCTTTTTGCTTCTGAACAGTTTTGGCATCTCACTCTATCCTTTGAAGTTCAGAATAATTGGCTTCTATAGGAACTCAGAATCCAGATAGTGTTATTGATTCTCCTAGTTAAGTATGTTAATTCTTGAACACAGCTACTTTATGAGTCTTGGCCGTGACCCAAAGCATTTTGTTTTCCAATATTACCGCCGGATACATAAATGCCACAGACACATAACTGGGTGAACCTTTTCAGATTGTGACTCAGCTTTGCTAGAGACCCCAATTAGAGGTTTCCAGAGCTCTTAAGCACACTCTTTTTTCTTTTGGACCACGACTTTAACCGCTCAGTCTCAAGTTTTCACTTGATACCTTCACGCCACAAGCACATGGTTAGGGACAGCTTGGTTTAGCCGCTTAGGCCAGGATTTTATTTCTGTGGGCCCTCCTATCCACTGATGCTCAAAGCCTTGGATCCTTTTTATTTTTCCCTTGCCTTTTGGTTTAAAGGGCTATTGGCTTTTTCTGCTTGCTTTTTCTCTTTTCTCTCCCCTTTTTTTCGCATATTTTTTTTGCAAGCTTTTCACTGCTTTTTCTTGCTTCAAGAATCAATTTTATGATTTTTCAGATTATCAAATAACATTTCTCCTTTTTCCATCATTCTTTCAAGAGCCAATAATTTTAACATTCTTTAAACAACAAATTCAAAAATATGCACTGTTCAAGCATTCATTCAGAAGACAAGAATTATTGTCACCACATCAAAATAATTAAACTGTTTTAAAATTCGAAATTCAAGTACTTCTTTTTCTTTTTCAATTAAAAATATTTTTCATTTAAGAAAGGTGATGGACTCATTTTCATATCTTTAAGGCATAGACACTTAGACACTAGTGATCATGTAATAAAGACACAAACATAAATAAACAATAAGCATAAAAATTCGAAAAACAGATAACAAGGAAATTAAAGAACGGGTCCACCTTAGTGATGGCGGCTTGTTCTTCCTCTTGAAGATCTTATGGAGTGCTTGAGCTCCTCAATGTCTCTTCCTTGCCTTTGTTGCTCCTCTCTCATGGTTCTTTGGTCTTCTCTAATTTCATGGAGGAGGATGGAATGCTCTTGGTGATCCACCCTTAGTTGTCCCATATTGGAACTTAATTCTCCTAGGGATGTGTTGATTTGCTCCCAATAGTTTTGTGGAGGAAAATGCATCCCTTGAGGCATCTCAGGGATTTCATGATGAGAAATTTCATCATGCTCTTGTCCATGAGTGGGATCTCTTGTTTGCTCCATCCTTTTCTTAGTGATGGCCTTGTCCTCATCAATGAGGATGTCTTCCTCTATGTCAATTCCAGCCGAATTGCAAAGGTGACAAATGAGATGAGGGAAAGCTAACCTTGCCAAAGTAGAGGACTTTTCTGCCACCTTGTAGAGTTCTTGGGATATAACCTTATGAACTTCTACTTCCTCTCTAATCATGATGCTATGAATCATGATAGCCCGGTCTATAGTAACTTCAGACCAATTGCTAGTGGGAATGATTGAGCGTTGGATGAACTCCAACCATCCCCTAGCCACGGGAATGAGGTCATGCCTTCTTAGTTGAACTGGCTTTTCTCTTGAATCTCTCTTCCATTGAGCGCCCTCTTCACAAATGTCCATGAGGACATGGTCCAACCTTTGATCAAAGTTGACCCTTCTAGTGTAGGGGTGTGCATCTCCTTGCATCATGGGCAAGTTGAATGCCAACCTTACATTTTCCGGACTGAAATCTAAGTATTTCCCCCGAACCATTGTAAGCCAATTCTTTGGATCCGGATTCACACTTTGATCATGGTTCTTGGTGATCCATGCATTGGCATAGAACTCTTGAACCATTAAGATTCCGACTTGTTGAATGGGGTTGGTGAGAACTTCCCAACCTTTTCTTCGAATCTCATGTCGGATCTCCGGATATTCACCCTTTTTGAGTTTGAAAGGGACCTCGGGGATCCCCATCTTCTTGGTCACAACTTCATAGAAGTGGTCTTGATGCACCCTTGAGATGAATCTCTCCATCTCCCATGACTCGGAGGTGGAAGCTTTTGCCTTCCCTTTCCTCTTTCTAGAGGTTTCTCCGGCCTTTGGTGCCATAAATGGTTATGGAAAAACAAAAAGCACTGTTTTTACCACACCAAACTTAGAAGATTTGCTCGTCCTCGAGCAAAAGAAGAAAGAAGAGAGTAGAAGAAGAAGAAATGGAGGAGATGGAGGTAGGATGGGTGGGGATCCTGTGGGGTCCACAGATCCTTAGGTGTCAAGGATTTCTCATCCCTACACCAAATGGCGTACAAAATGCCCTTCTCTGCCAATCCTGGCATTAAACGCCAGGTTGCTGCCCATTTCTGGCATTTAACGCCAGCTTCTTGCCCTTTTTTGGCGTTAAACGCCAGTCTGGTGCCCATTTCTGGCGTTAAATGCCTAGAATGGTGCCAGACTGGGCGTTTAACGCCCATTCTGCTGCCTTTACTGGCGTTTAAACGCCAGTAGCCTTCTCATCCAGGGTGCGCTATTTTTCATTATGTTTTTCAGTTGGTTTTTGCTTTTTTAATTGTTTTTGTGACTTTACATGATCATCAACCTATAGAAAACATAAAATAACAATGGAAAATAGAAATTTAACATAAATAAGTAAAAATTGGGTTGCCTCCCAACAAGCGCTTCTTTAATGTCAATAGCTTGATAATGGGCTCTCATGGAGCCTCATAGATACTCAGAGCATGGCCTCCCAACACCAAACTTAGAGTTTGAATGTGGGGGCTCTGTTTGACTCTGCATTGAGAGAAGCTTTTCATGCTTCTTCTCCATGATTACAGAGGGAGATCCTTGAGCTTTAAACACAAGGGAGTCCTCATTCACTTGAAGGACCAATTCTCCTTTATCAACATCAATCACAGCTTTTGTTGTGGCTAGGAAGGGTCTGCCAATGATGATGGATTCATCCATACACTTCCCAGTCTCTAGGATTATGAAATCAGCAGGGATGTAATGGTCTTCAACCTTTACCAGGACATCCTCTACAAGTCCATAAGCCTGTTTTCTTGAATTGTCTGCCATCTCTAATGAGATTCTTGTAGCTTGAACCTCAAAAATTCCTAGTTTCTCCATTACAGAGAAAGGCATGAGGTTTATGCTTGACCCTAGGTCACACAGAGCCTTTTCAAAGGTCATGGTGCCTATGGTACAAGGTATTGAGAACTTTTCATGATCTTGTCTCTTCAGAAGTAATCTCTGCTTAGTCAAGTCATCTAGTTCTTTGGTGAGCAAAGGGGTTCATATTCCCAAGTCTCACTACCAAATAGCTTGGCATTTAGCTTCATGATTGCTCCAAGGTACTTAGCAACTAACTCTTCAGTAACATCTTCATCCTCTTCAGAGGAAGAATACTCATCAGAGCTCATGAATGATAGAAGTAGATTCAATGGAATCTCTATGGTCTCAGTATGAGCCTCAGATTTCCATGGTTCCTTATTGGGGAACTCCTTGGAGGCCAGTGGACGTCCATTGAGGTCTTCCTCAGTAGAGGTCACTGCCTCATCCTCCTCTCCAAGTTCGGCCGTGTGGGTTATGTTAATGCCCTTGCACTCTCATTTTGGATTTTCTTCTGTATTGCTTGGAAGAGTACTAGGAGAGAGTTCAGCAACTTTCTTACTCAGCTGACCCACTTGTGCCTCTAAATTTCTAATGGAGGACCTTGTTTCAGTCATGAAATTTTGAGTGGTTTTAATTAGATCAGAGACTACAGTTGCTAACTCAGAGTGGCTCTGCTTAGAATTCTCTATCTGTTGCTGAGAAGATGATGGAAAAGGCTTGCTATTGCTAAACCTATTTCTTCCACGATTATTGTTGTTGAAGCCTTGTTGAGGCCTCTGTTGATCCTTCCATGAGAGGTTTGGATGATTTCTCCATTAAGGATTATAGGTGTTTCCATAGGGTTCTCCCATATAATTCACCTCTTCCATTGCTGGGTTCTCAGGATCATAAGCTTCTTCTTCAGATGAAGCTCCTTTGGTACTGCCTGTTGCTGCTTGCATTCCAGACAGACTTTGAGAAATCATATTGACTTGTTGAGTCAATATTTTATTCTGAGCCAATATGGCATTCAGAGTATCAATTTCAAGAACTCCTTTCTTCTGATTTGTCCCATTATTCACAGGATTCCTTTTGGAAGTGTACATGAATTGGTTATTTGCAACCATTTTAATGAGTTCCTGAGCTTCTGCAGGCGTCTTCCTCAGATGAAGAGATCCTCCAGTAGAGCTATCCAATGACATCTTGGACAGTTCAGATAGACCATCATGGAAGATACCTATGATGCTCCATTCTGAAAGCATGTCAGAAGGACACCTTCTGATCAATTGCTTGTATCTTTCCCAAGCTTCATAGAGGGATTCACCTTTCTTTTGTTTGAAGGTTTGGACTTCCACTCTAAGCTTGCTCAATTTTTGAGGTGGAAAGAACTTTGCCAAGAAGGCATTAACTAGCTTTTCCTAAGAGTTCAGGCTTTCTTTAGGTTGTGAATCCAACCATGTTCTAGCTCTGTCTCTTACAGCAAATGGAAAAAGCATAAGCTTGTAGACCTCGAGATCAACCCCATTGGTCTTGACAGTATCACAGATTTACAAGAATTCAGCTAAAAACTGATGAGGATCTTCCAATGGAAGTCCATGAAACTTGCAATTCTGTTGCATCAGAGAAACTAATTGAGGCTTAAGCTCAAAGTTGTTTGCTCCAATGGCAGGGATTGAGATGCTTCTCCTATAGAAGTCAAGAGTAGGTGCAGTAAAGTCACCAAGCACCTTCCTTGCATTGTTGGCATTGTTGTTGTTTTCGGATGCCATGTCTTCTTCTTGTTTGAAAAGCTCTGTTAGGTCCTCTATAGAGAGTTATACTTTAGCTTCTCTTAGCTTTCTCTTCAAGGTCCTTTCAGGTTCAGGATCAGCTTCAACAAAAATGCCCTTGTCCTTGCTCCTGCTCATATGAAAAGAGAGAAGAAGAAAATATGGAATCCTCTATGTCACTGTATAGAGATTCCTTGAGGTGTCAGAGGAAAAGAAGAATAGAAGGAGGAGGTAGAGAAGAGAGAATTCGAACTTATCAAGGGAGATAGAGTTCGAATTGCTCATTGAGGAGGGGTGTTAGTCCTTAAATAGAAGGGTGTGAAAAGAGGGGAAGAATTTTCGAAAATAAATTAAAAAGATTTTAAAAAAATTAAAAGAAATTTGAAAATTTGATTGATGATTTTCGAAAACTAAGATTGGGAAAGAAACTAAGTGAATTTTGAAAAAGATTTTGAAATTAGAAATCAAAAAGATATGATTGAGACTTAATTTTGAAAAAGATGTGATTGAAAAGATATGATTGAGAAGATATGATTGAAAATCAAATAAAAAAAGGAAAGTTTTAAAATTAAAGTTGATTACTTGACTAACAAGAAATTAGAAGATATGATTCTAAAATTAAAATTTGATCCTTTCTTAATAGGCAAGTAACAACTTGAAAATTTTTGAATTAAATTACTAACTGTAGCAAGAATTTTCGAAAATAATAATAAAAAAATGGAAAGAAATTGATTTTGAAAGGATATGATTGAAAATATATGATTTGAAAAAGATTTGATTTTGAAAAATTATGAATATTTGAAAAAGATTTGAATTAAAAGCAAAATCTTCCCTCTAGTGTCATCCTGGCGTTAAACGCCCAGAATGGCATCCATTCTGGCATTTAACGCCCAAAATCCTACCTTTTTGGGTGTTTAACGCCCAGCCAGGTACCCTGGCTGGCGTTTAAACGCCAGTTTTTCTTCTTCACTGGGCGTTTTGAACGCCCAGCTTTTTTTGTGTAATTCCTCTGCTGAATGTTCTGAATCTTCAATTCTCTGTGTTATTGACTTGAAAAGACACAATTTTGAAAATTTTTTTGAATTTTAATGATGAGAAACAATAAAAATGCAACTAAGATCAAATAAACAATGCATGCAAGACACCAAACTTAGAAGTTTGTATACTAAGGACTATAACAATTTAAAAATGCGTGTAAGAAATAACAAAAGACACAAAATAAGAGAAATTAAAGATCAGAGCACTGAAATCATCAAGAACAACTTGAAGATCAATGAAGAACACAATGCATATATTCGAAAAATGCAAGAAGAATAAAGACATACAATTGACACCAAACTTAAAAATTGATACTAGACTCAAACAAGAAACATAAAATATTTTTGATTTTTATGATTTTAAAAATTTTTTTTTGTGATTTTTCGAAAATTGAGTGGAAAAGAAAATAACGAGATTCAAAATTTTTAATAAGAGTTCCAGGAATCATTGCAATGCTAGTCTAAGACTCCGGTCCAGGAATTAGACATGGCTTACTAGCCAGCCAAGCTTTCAATGAAAGCTCCGGTCCAAAATACTAGACATGGCCAATGGCCAGCCAAGCTTTAGCAGATCATTGCTAACAACAGCAAAATTGATAGAAATCAACAAGCTCTTGTGATGATAAGTTGAAACCTCGGTCCAATAAGATTAGACATGGCTTCACAGCCAGCCAGACTTCAACAGATCATTATGAAACTCTAGAATTCATTCTTAAAAACTCTGAAGAACAAAATAGAAAAAAAAATTTTGTATTAAAAAAATTTTCGAAAATAAAAAGTAAAATTACCTAATCTAAGCAACCAAATGAACCATCAGTTGTCCAAACTCAAACAATCCCCGGCAATGGCGCCAAAAACTTGGTGCACGAAATTGTGATCATCAACAATGGTGCCAAAGACTTGGAGCTCTCAAACGTGAATCACACTTTGTCACAATTCCGCACAACTAACCAGCAAGTGCACTGGGTCGTCCAAGTAATACCTTACGTGAGTAAGGGTCGATCCCACGGAGACTGTCGGCTTGAAGCAAGCTATGGTCATCTTGTAAATCTCAGTCAGGAAGATTCAAATGGTTATGGAGAATTGATAATTAGAAGATGGATAAAATATAAAACAAAGATAGAGATACTTATGTAATTCATTGGTAGGAATTTCAGATAAGCGTATGAAGATGCTTTGTTCCTCCTAAACTTTTGCTTTCCTATTGCCTTCATCCAATCATTCATACTCCCTTCCATGGCAAGCTTTATGTTGGGCATCACCGTTGTCAATGGCTACTTCCCGTCCTCTCAGTGAAAATGTTCTAAATGCGCTGTCACCGCACGGGTAATCATCTGTCGGTTCTCGATCATGTTGGAATAGGATCCATTGATCCTTTTGAGTCTGTCACACGCCCAACAATTGCGAGTTTGAAGCTCGTCACAGTCATCCCTTCTCAGATCCTACTCGGAATACCACAGACAAGGTTTTTAGACTTTCCGAATCTCAAGAATGACCGCCAATAATTCTAGCCTATACCACAAAGGTTCCAATCTTAGATTAGAAACCCAAGAGATACGCATTCAAGCCATTGCTAGTAGAACAGAGGTGGTTGTCAAGCACTTGTTCATAGGTGAGAATGATGATGAGTGTCACGGATCATCACATTCATCAAGTTGAAGAACGAATGAATATCTCAGAGAAGAATTAGGCGTGAATTGAATAGAAGAACAATAGTAATTGTATTAATTCATGAAGAACAGCAGAGCTCCACACCTTAATCTATGGTGTGTAGAAACTCCACCGTTGAAAATACATAAGAACAGAAGGTCTAGGCATGGCCGAATGGCCAGCCCCCGAACGTGAACATAAAGATCAAAAGGTATATGAAAAGTGTATACCTCTATATCTAAATACAATAGCAAAAGGTCCTATTTATAGAAAACTAGTAGCCTAGGGTTACAGAAATAGGTAATTAATGCAGAAATCTTCTTTCGGACCCACTTGGTGTGTGCTTGGACTGAGCATTGAAGCTTCCATATGTAGAGACTTTTCTTGGAGTTAAACGCCAGCTTTTTTGCCAATTTGGGCGTTTAACTCCAGCTTTTATGCCAGTTCTGGCGTTTTGACGCCAGAATTTCTATGCTGACTTGGAACGCTGGTTTGGGCCATCAAATCTTAGGCAAAGTATGGACTATTATATATTGCTGGAAAGCCCAGAATGTCTACTTTCCAACGCAATTGAAAGCGCGCTAATTGGGCTTCTGTAGCTCCAGAAAATCCACTTTGAGTGCGGAGAGGTCAGAATCCAACAGCATCTGCAGTCCTTTTTCAGCCTCTGAATCAGATTTTTGCTTAGGTCCCTCAATTTCAGCCAGAAAATACCTGAAATCACAGAAAAATACACAAACTCATAGTAAAGTCCAGAAATGTGATTTTTATTTAAAAACTAATAAAAACATAATAAAAACTAACTAAAATATACTAAAAACATATTAAAAACAATGCCAAAAAGCGTATAAATTATCCGCTCATCAGCATTATTCTGGGACACGTTGTTTCTAATACTGGTATTTCTGTAGATCCAGCAAAGGTAGATGTGATTTCTAGTTTGCCTTACCCCTCCTCCGTGAGAGAAGTCCATTCGTTCCTTGGTCATGTAGGTTTCTACCGGAGATTTATCAAGGACTTCTGTAAGGTAGCATTGCCTTTATCCAGACTACTGCAGAAGGATGTTGAGTTCGAGCTGAAGGCGGACTGCAAGGAGGCATTTGATAAGCTGAAGCTTGCCTTGACTCAAGCTCCGATTGTGAGAGGACCCGACTGGAACCAACCTTTTGAGATTATGTGTGATACCTCCAACCATGCAGTAGGAGTGGCACTGGCTCAGCATGAAGGTAAAGATCCTTTCGTAATTGTTTATGTTTCTAAGACCTTAGACGCTGCTCAGTCTAATTATACTACCACTGAAAAAGAGCTTCTGGCTATTGTTTTTGCTCTGGATAAATTCTAAGCCTATTTACTTGGTACTAAGGTGGTAGTGTACTCAGACCATACAGCTCTAAAATATTTATTAGCTAAAAAAGAGTCCAAATCGAGGTTAATACGTTGGATATTGCTGCTGCAAGAATTTGATTTAGAAATTAAGGATAAGAGTGGTTCCCAGAATTTAGTGGCAGACCACTTGAGTCGCCTTGAGCACATTGAGGATGACTCCACTCCTATCAATGTTGCTTTTTCCATTTGATAGCTTGCACGCAGTATCTGAAGTTGTTCCTTGGTATGCACCTGTAGCTAATTATCTAGTTAGTCATACCTTCCCTCCTAATTTTACTAAGCATCAAAGGGACAAGCTGAAAAGCAAGTCCAAATATTATATATGGGATGACCCATATTTATGGAGGTATGGTGCTGACTAGATAATTAGAAGGTGTGTGTCTCAATCAGAATTCTGGTCCATTTTAGAGGCCTGCCACTCCTCTGAGAGTGGTGGACATTTTGGCCCTCAAAGAACAGCTAGAAAAATTCTAGACTGTGGATTCTGGTGGCCCACTCTTTTTAAAGATGCTACTGCCTTATGTAAATCTTATTCCCCGTGCTAAAGGTTTGGTAATATATCCAAGAGGGATGAGATGTCCCAACAGCTTATGCTATTCTCTGAAATTTTTTATGTTTGGGGCATTGACTTCATGGGTCCATTCCCAAATTCTAGTGGTTTCTTATATATACTGTTAGCTGTAGATTATGTTTCTAAATGGGTGTAAGCAATTCCTACCTACACTGATGATGCTAACACTGTTGTCTCTTTTGTTAGAAATCATATTATCTGTCACTTTGGATCACCACGAGCAATCGTGAGTGATCAAGGCACTCACTTTTGTAACAGGAGATTATCAGATCTACTGAAGAAGCATGAGATTATTCACAAAGTAGCAATAACTTACCATTCCCAGACCAATGGGCAAGCCGAGGTGTCTAACAGAGAGATCAAGCGCATTTTGGAGAAGATAGTCAAGCCTCATAGGAAGGACTGGAGCAACAGGCTTGTAGATGCGCTTTGGGCGTATCGAACCGCGTACAAGAAACCCATTAGGATGAGTCCCTTCCGCTTAGTATACGGAAAGGCTTGTCACCTCCCAGTGGAGGTGGAACACAAGGCTTTCTGAGCTGTAAGAGATTGCGACATGGGATTTGAGAAAGCTGGTGCTGAAAGAAAGCTGCAACTAGCAGAACTGGAGACCCTTCGACTCGAAGCTTATGACAACTCCAGGTTATACAAAGAGAAGGTGAAGGCTGTGCATGACAAGAACATCAAGAGAAAGGAGTTTAGACCTGGAGAGCTGGTTTTCCTTTACAACTCCAGGCTGAGACTCATGCTAGAAAAGCTGAGATCCAGATGGGAAGGCCCCTACAGAGTAGAGAAGGCAAAGCCATACGGAGTCTTCCATCTGAGTCATCATTCAAGTTCCAAATTCATCAAGGTCAATGGACATCGCTTAAAGCTTTATCATGGTGAGAAAATGAAGGAAAATAAAGAGCTAGAGGTCTTCCTCTTGGAAGACGCACCAACAGAAGCAGATTGAGCTTGTGGACCGTCCAACTTAAGGACGTAAAAGCAAAGTGCTAGGTGGGAGACAACCCACCATGGTATGATCGTTCCGTTTTCATTCCTAGTTTTATTTTCTTTTATTTTTCCATAGTGTTCATTCATAATTTCTGCATATTCATCTGCATTCTACATTTTGCATTTTGTATAAAAAAAAAAAAGCACACGACGCGCAAGCGTCGCTGACGCGTACACGTCATATGTGTGTGCGTGAAAAATAAAAATTGAACAGAGAGTTAGGCAGGAGTGGTGCTGGTGGCGTGCCCTGCGCACAAGCAAGTCCACGCGTACGCGTCGCTTGCGTTTTCACCAGTCCACGCATACGCATCCCCCACGCGTACGCGTGACCCTGCAAATCGGCGTAAATGGGTGTATGGCCAGAGAGTTATGATGGTGTGGGGCTGGAACTGTGCTGGGAGCACAAGCCCTATCATGCGTACGCGTCGCTGACGCGTACGCGTCATTTTCTCATCCAGGCCACCCACGTGTGCGCGTCCCTGACGCGCACGCGTCGCATACAATTTTGGCACATGTGCGTATTAGACAGAGAGTTATACGTGCGCGAGGCTGCCTTCGCGCCATTCGCACCACCCTTATCACACGTCCGCGTCCTAGACGCGTACACGTCGCCTGAAAATAGTGCGATCCACGCGTCCGCGTGATGCACGCGTACGCGTCGCATGTGACGCACAATTTATCCACTACTTCAGCGCCTGATTTCAAATCTCCTCTCCCCCAATCCTAATTCTTTTCAATCCTAATTATTTATTCCTTCTTTCTTTCTTCTTCCTTATTCTTTCTTATTTTCTACTACTTTCTTCTTTCCTTCCTCATCTTCTTCATCAAGGTTCTTTTCTTCCTCCCATCTACTCTTTCATTATTGCATTTATTTATGTTTCTATCTTCTCTATCTTTCTTTTCGCTTACTTATTTATGGTTTCTTTTTTTTCTTTTTCATGCATTCTTATGTTGGTATTGGAGTTTTATTTGGGTACTACCTTATTATCCTGAAGCTTGTGGTTATTCTATGGAGTGATTTGACAATTGATACTTTAATTTGGCTCTCATATACATTTAGATTATATTATTTTCATTCCTATTCTATCTTTCTCACCAAGTGTTTGTAAAAAAGCACCTATGGCATCCCGAACTCTATTTTGTTTTACTCTTTTACTTGAATGCCTCTTTTTCACAACCCTTGCACTCCACATGTATTTGGCATTATCATTCACAATTGTCATCATACAAATACTCTCTATATTGGCACATTTAATTTTTGATGCTTGAGTTATGCTTCTCATGCCTATTCCTTGCATGCTTTCACATCTTGCATCTGTTTAATTATGAATTGCCTTATTGCTCTTAATTGATGTCTTACCTACATGTTGTAGCTACCATGTATTTGAGCTAACATCTTTCGTTTGACATTATGATAAACTAATATTTTACGGTTTACCTTGTACTCAATTGAGTGGATTTTATCAATTTTTCATACACTTATCCATACAAAATGCATGGCTTTACATTCTCCTTCATGATTTTGTGCTATGATTGAAAACATGCTTCTTTGGCCTTGTATTTGCTAATATTAATCCTCTCTTATTACCATTAATGCCGTGATATGTGCGTTAAGTGATTACAGGAATTACAGGGTGGGAATGGCTTGGAGAACGGAAAAGAAGCATGCAAAAGCGGAAGGAATACAAGAAACTGAAGGAACTGCTAAAGCTGTCCAGCCTGACCTCTTGGTACTAAATTGACCATAACTTGAGCTATAGTGGTCAAAATGATGCAGTTCTAGTTGCGTTGAAAAGCTAACGTTCGGGGCTTCGAAATGATATATAATTTGATATAGTGGCCATACAGCTAGACGACGTGAACGTGTGCTCTACGCGGACGCGTCGCAGTGACAAAAATCAGGGTGTTTGAATTCGCAACCAGCGAATTCTGGGCTGTTTCTAGCCCGGTTTTCGGCCCAAAAAACACATATTAGAGGCTATAAAGTGTGGGAATCCATTCATTCATCAATCAAGCTGTAATAATACACAATTTTAGGATTAGATGTTGTTTTAGTGAGAGAGGTTCTCTCCTCTCTCTTAGGATTAGGATTTAGGATTTCTATTATGTTTAGGCTACTTCTTTTCAATCACAGGTTCAATGTTCCTTTAATTTATTTTTTACTTTTATTTATTCTATTACTTTAATTGTTATTTATCTTTTCAATTTGGCTTATGAACTTCATGTTAGAGTTGATTTCTTTATTTAATATAATTTGAGGTATTTCAGATTTAAGATTTCTTTCTTTTATTTATGTTACTGTTGCTTCCCATCTGAAGGCATTTTTATTCAAGTAGATTTTCTCCCTTTTTGCTTTGGTTAAATAATTGGAGACACTTGAGTTATCAAACTCCTTGTGATTGATGATTGTTATCTTTGCTAGTTGATTTGTATTCCAATAACTCTAGTCTTTCCATAGGAATTGACTAGGACCAGAGGAATAAAATTGATTCATCCACTTGACTTACCTTCATAGTTAGAGGTTAACAAGGTGGGAACAAAAATCCAATTCTCATTACAATTGATAAGGATAACTAGGATAGGACATCCAGTTCTTATACCTTGTCAAGAGATTTTATTATTATTAATTTATTTTTGGGATAAGTACGATTTTGGTCCCTCACGTTGAGGGTCAGAATCGAATCCGTCCCCGATGTATATTTTGATTTAAAATCGTCCTTAAAGTCGCATTTAAATTTAAAATCGTCCTTTATAACTTTTTCGGACGCAAATGCCCTTGCGTCGTTATGAGGCCGTTATGATCATCGAAAATAATAATAAATATATATATGTATATATAGGAAATTAAAATGAATGGAAAAGTTTAATAATGATACGTTGAATTGAGAAGAGGAAAGGGTAAAGCAGCGTGGAAGCCATTGTTGCAGAGCTCACCCTGAGGACCTGGTGGAGGGAGACAGCCATGGCTGCACGAAGCTCAACCTCGTCTCGAATCCCATCTTCGTCACAAGGTAGGCTGCTACTTTGTTCTCACGGTGAGAAGCCGGTGTTGCGAATCTCGGGGACCAAGGAGAACCCAGGTCGCAGATTTTGGGGCTGTGTCTACTTTGAGGTTTGTTTATTTACTTTTTCGCTGAAATCAGTCTTCTGGACGTTGGAAGGGATGGTGATCTCTGTGGGTATGTGCAGGTGAAAGAAGGCTGCAATTTTTTTCATTGGGCAGATCCAGATACAGAGGTGGAGTATTCAGAAATTGCTAGGTTAAGGAAGAAGCTTTCGATGATGAAATCAAGAACTCAAGTGGCAGAGTGGAAGCTGAAGTTCGTTGCAGTGTTAGGGTTTTTTGGGTGGGTTGGGTTTGTATGTTTGCTGTTGCAGAGTTGGTCTAAGGCAACGCAACAGTGTCTCATTCCGTTGAACCTGGTTTGAAACATGTGTAGGTATATTTTGCTGTTGTTTTTGGTGGTGAGTTGGTCTGGGTGGGGTTTATGTATTGGGGGAGTTCTTGTCTGTGGCATGTTGAATGCATTTGAAGATGTAATATGACTGTCTTGTAAGCATGGTTGGATATTGATGAGAGTGAAAGTTTTCAGTGGCAAAACATGATTTACATGACTGAACAATAATATTAACAGTGTCATTTAACTGGCAACAAGCTACAGTGTTTGACATGAAAATGGTAACAACCTTAATACATAGCAACCATAGTGTTTGACATTACCAGCACCTTAATATAAACTTAACTCAAAACAAGCTAACCATCAAAAGGATTGGCTGGGCTGAGAGCCAATATTTCACTACAACCAACATTAGCACAAAGGCAACATATAAGCAACAAAAAGTAACAAAATATCCAAGCCAGTATTTCAGTACAACCACACTGGATTAACCAGAAGCTTAACACCAACATAAAACAAAATAAACAAATATGCTAAGTGTTCTGATTTCCCTAAAGCAATCCCCATTTCCCTAAAACAAAATAAACAGTTTCGTATGCTGGCAACAAACCCTGTAAGCAGAAAATGGAGGACCAAATAGTCATTGATACTTGAGATAAAGTAATTCAGAGTTTCAATGTACATAAGTTAAATTTGGTTTAGGATTGCTTACTTTCTGCTGGTCAGACATAAAAGTAGTTCTTCCCATCTTCTCAACACCAATGTCAGTTGCAAGATGACTAAGGAACCAAGTCCATGAGTCCTTGGTCTCAGCCTCTACAACTGCATAGGCAACGGGCAACATTTGATCGTTTGGATCCCAACCAATGGCAGTGAGCAGTTGTCCCCCCTGTGGTGTCTTCAAAAAACAGCCGTCTAGACCGATAAAGCTCCTACAATGGTTGAAGCTCTGCTTGCATGCTTCCAAGCAGATATATATCCTCTGAAAGATACAGCAGCTGGTTTGTGATGAGGCAACCTCGTTTTCAACTTCAGGGTACCTTTGCACTTGTAAGCGAACAGATGTCCCTGGATTTGCCCGCATCAGCTCATGTGCATAATCATATATCCTCTTATACTGTTCTCGAAAGGTTCCCTGGATTTCATCAAGTGCAATCTGCTTTGTCCTCGTTGCCATTGACTTGGTGACAGTCAAGTTCCACTTTTTTTGAGCCTTTGAAACTAACTCCCTAATCTTCACCCTCGGATTTGATTCCACTTTCTTCTTGAATGCCTTCCCTAGCCATCTAGAGTGCAAAATCCCCACCCTGTGTGTTTGTGTACACGTGTGAGTCAAGTTCATGCTACGAAGCTGCCAACTATCCTCTTCTTTCATCTTCGCAGCATACAGCCAAAACGGACACTTGCCAGTGCAAACTGCCCTTACCCTCTGCAGATCACACTTTCTAAATGTGATTGCCCGAGCCCTCTGCACAGCATATGCAGTCACAGTGTCCTTGAACTCTTCCCTTGTAGCATACACTGTGCCCACTTCCCACTTGTACTGGCTCATGTCTTTTTGATGCTTGTGAACTGGATAACTCTGTCCCTGGTGGTCTGAGTCTGACCCTAAACCTCCAACCTCATGGTCATCCTCTACTTCATCACTCCCTGCTCCATCTTCATCCTCAAAGTTTTCAGTTGCAACCCTCTTATTTTTCACTGCCCGACTTTTTTCATTCAGCACATTAACATCTTCAAATCCACTGACAGCAGGATCAAGCTCATCTTCACTGCTGGTAAAGTGTAAATCATCTTCAGTCTCTTCCTCTTCCTCAGATGGTTCGTACTCTGAATCAAAGCTATCACTATCACTATAGTTACCCATATTAGCATCCAGATTAGCATCATCACCACCCTCTGTATTCTCGGCCCCAGAGATATCAGCAGCTACATCAGATTTTTTTGAACCAACATCTTCTCCTCCATACACAACCAGCTGTTGTCCCACATCATCCATCCTATGACCCCCCCAACATCAATGTATCCACAAGCAGGAAACACCTGCTCTTCCTCAACCTTGTGCACTACATACAACTCAACATAATCCCTTACCTCAGCTATTTTGCACATAGCAATAGAATCTGCATCAGACTTAAACAGCTTCAAATTTTTCTCCAAGTCTTCATGTGTTGGATCCTTGAACCATAACGAAGGGATATTCTCCTCCACATATCCAAACTGCTTTAACTCCGCATAAGCTTCAAATACGGACCACCGATCACCATCAATTTCTTCTATCATTGTGGTTTCTCCCCCCACATACTCTAACGGCCCATTCCGATAGGTAAAAAACCCCCCATGGTAGACTTTCAGTTTAAAGTACGCCATTGGCTTCTCCAACAACCTATACACAGTGCCATATCACAGAAATAGAAGAAAAAATTAAAACCTAAACCACACAATGATCTTTATTACTACTCTCAGAAACTGGTAAACAGCTACACATACCTGACAGAATGTGCACGACCCTGCCTTTCAGTAGACCAGACTCGGCTGCGATCTTCACTCCAAGAGCACCTTCTAGCGTTTCTGAATCTTCCCTAGGACACGGTGGAACAACATTGGTGAGATGAGACGTTATGATTAATGTTGGGTTTAAGTTGAGGGTTAGGAAGCATATGAAGCGGTGAGGTGTTTCGCGCGAAACACAAAAACTTCAGAAGGGTATCATCGTCATTTATAAAAAATTTACTTCTTAAAGGACGATTTTAAATTTAAATGCGACTTTAAGGACGATTTTAAATCAAAATATACATCGGGGACGGATTCGATTCTGACCCTCAACGTGAGGGACCAAAATCGTACTTATCCCTTTATTTTTCTTGTTATTTAAATTACTTGTTCCTTATTTTAAAAAAAAAAAACCCAAAAACATATCTTTTTACATAACCAATAATAAATCATACCTCCTTGCAATTCCTTGAGAAGACGACCCGAGGTTTAAATACTTCGGTTATAAATTTTATTGGGTTTTGTTACTTGTGACAACCAAACTTTTGTACGAAAGGATTATCTGTTGGTTTAGAAGCTATACTTATAACGCGATTATTTTTATAAAAATTCTTTACTAGCAGTTAATCCGATCGTCAAAATGGCGCCGTTGCCGGGGAATTGCAAACGTGTGCCTTATTATTGGTTATTGTAAATATTTACTTTTAAATTGATTTTTTTCGAAAAAAAAATTTCAGATTTTTATTTTAAAATTTTTTATCTTATCTTATCTTAGTTTTAAATTTCAAAATTCAAATCTTTTTCAAAAATCATATCTTTTTCAAAATCTTATCTTATCTTATTTTAAAAATCAAATTTCAAATTTCAATATTTAAATTCCAAAATTCAGAATTCAAAATTCAAAATTTAAATTTAAAATTTTAAAAATCAAACCTTTTCAAAATTTAAATCATTTTCAAATCTTTATCTTATATTGTTGACTTTTTCAAAAATTCAAATTTCAAATTTCAAAAATTTAAATTTCAAAACCTTTTAATTTAAAAACTTATCTTCTCTTACCTAACTTATCTTATCTTTTCTAATCTTAAATCAAATCTTTTTCAAACCTTTTGTCTTATTTATTTTATTTTATTTTATTTTCCTTTGCTTCTTTATTTGTTTTTGTTTTTAATTTTTATTAGTTACTATGAGTTCTCACCCCCGTCGCTTTGAGTTTGGTTCTAATGGAAGCTATAACAGGAACATGCATCAAGATCGAAACAATCACAGATGGACGGAGCCACGAGGATCTGATCAACCCTTTAGGCAACAACACCTTCCAAGATACCATGGACAACGACCATTCTACAATGCATGCCAAGACAATAGTTACGGTGGACCTTCTCATGACAACCAACCCCCACCAGTATACTACAGTCAAGAGCCATTCCGAGGTGCATACCAAGATGATAGATATGGTGGACCCCCTTGTGGTTACCAACAAGCCCCATCATACGCCTATAACCCACCTCATCAACATAACTATAAACCACTACACTCACAAGCCCCCTACTACCATTCACCTCTATATGACCCTAACCCATATCCACCCCAATTCCAATCCAATTACTCCCAAGAACCACCACTTCTCTATGCACCATGTCCATATCCATCACCCCAAGAATCAAGGGAGCATCTCAAGGAAACAATGGAAAAATTTCATGCAACCCTTCACCAATTGAACCAAGCGATTAATCGATTACCTTCTCGATGTTTGGACACTCAAGGAACCCCATGGCTTCATGTGGAAAATCTAATGAAGAACGTAGCATGAAGGAGATACTAGAAACTTCAGTGGACAGTATAGAGCATGACTTTGTACTGGAACAAGTGGAGGAAGCTGTAATTATTGAAGAGGAAGAAGTGGTTGAAGACTTAGGAGATGCTGAACCTCCATGGGAAAGTCAAGTTATAGAGCCTCCTTCAAAGACGTTTGAAATTGATGTTGAGAAGGGTGTACAACCTCCAATGCATATCATGGTTGAAGACTTTGAAGAGGTTGATTAAGAGATGGATTCAATCATTGATGAATTCTTATCTACAATTGAATCCTCTCCCATTGGACTTGAAATGGAATTAAAGAAGAAAAAGCACAACCTCTCATGCCCTTGGTGAACAATGAAGAAGAGATCAAATTGGAAGAAAGCTACCAAGAGGAAGAGGTTGATATTGAAGAAGCTTGCAAGGAGATGGAAGTTGTCAAAGAAGAGCCCAAGAGAATGGAGCTGGAAATCATCTTGCCAAATTTATTGGAGACCTCTCCCCCAAAACCATCACCATCTATTCCTTCATTCAAGTGGGTAAATATTTCATCTCTAAGCTTAATTAGCTCACTTGAATATGCTTTTCTTGAGACAGATGGGCAACTCAGAGCTCTTTGTGGCTTTAAGAGTAAGAGGGAGATGGTTAATGGTAGGAGTCGTCATGCAAGATTCAATATGGTGGAAAGCTCAAAGTTTAAATGCAAAGGTTGGTGTAAAGCTCAACTGAATGGGTCTAGGAAGTTGGTTGGCCACTTTAGTGGAATTCAAATTGCTTGCTACCCGGATGGAATCATGATGATCAACAAGAAGACGGGTGAAAAAGCAAGGTTTGGGACCCCGGAATTCAGTCTAGCAATCAACACTCTTGGGGCCTTGTCACTTGCTTTAACCTGCTTGAAGGCTTTCTGCGTTTAATTTGGGACCCCGGAGGTCACTGGAAGTACAAACATTGGTGGGGATTCCTGGATGAGTTCAAGCACAAGCCACCATAACAAGGGACTCATCAAATGTCCAACTTAAGGAATTTAACCAAAAGTGCTAGGTGGGAGACAACCCACCATGGTATAAACCTTCCTTTTATTCCTAGTTTATTTTATTTTAATTTTATTCGTGTCATTCATAATGTTTGCATTAGCATCTGCATATTGCATTAAAAAAAAACACGCACGCGACGCGTAAGCGTCGCTGGCACGTCCGTGTCATAGGTGCATTCTGAAGAAAAGAGAATTGAACAGAAAGTCACGCGAAAGCGTGGCTGGAGGCGTGCCTTAGGCACAATCATGCCCACGTGACCGCGTCAATGACGCGTTTGCGTCATTTTGGAAACGAGCCTCCCACGCGTCCACGTCACCCACGCGAACATGTGACCCTGCGAATTCGACGTACATAGGTGTATGGCAGAGAGTTATGATGGAGTTGGGCTGGGATGATGCTAGAAGCACAAGCCCTACCACGTGACCGCGTGCCTCATGCGGCCACGTAGTTTTCAAAATTTAGCCATCCACGCGATCGCGTCATCCACACGAATGCGTCACCCCAAAATTTGGCAAAATGAGTATAAAATAGAGAGTTGCGCGAACGCACGGCTGCACTCGCGCCAATTGCACAAATCAGGCCACGCGATCGCGTGACCCACGCGTTCGCGTCACCTGAACTTATCGCCAACCACGCGATCGCGTGACCTACGCGTCCTCGTCACATGTGCCGCACAGCTTATCCAGATCAGCGCCAACTATCTTATCTTTTCTTCCCAAATCCTAATTTTTCCCTGCCCCTTCTTATTTCTTTCTTCTTCCTTCTCATTTTTCTTTCCTCATTACATTTACATTCTTTTATCCATTGCATTTTAATTTTGTGCATATTTTTATTTTCTTTTCTAAATTTATTATTTTACCATTGGTGTTAAATTTTCTTATTCAACTGTTACATCTTTTCTTGAATTATTTTGGTGCTTAGTGACTTGCTTTACACTGTTGGGTAATATTTTATACTATCTTTCATTACCTACTCTACCCCTTTGTTGCAAATTTTTTTGCAACATTGATATGCCATTTGCTTCCACTGTTTTCTCAATTGCATGTTGTAGCTACCATGTAATTGTGATCCTCATTATTTGGCATTAACTCAGCCATATTTTATTTGCTTTTTATCTTTCTTTCTGGGTTACTTTTCTTCTTTTCCTCTACTTTCAGGCTGGCCACCGAGAAAGAGAAAGGGAAAGCTTCTAAATGGGGAGACAAACAAGTCCATTAGCATAATCTTTAGAGAAAAGCATTAGTTGAAGCAACCCTTCCACTTGCACATCTTAGCATGCACCGAGGACGGTGCAATCTTTAAGTGTGGGGAGGTCGATACCGATCTCCATGGGTTAGTTATTTTCTTCTCAACACCAATGTTTTATTTTCTTTGTTAATTCATTGTTGCATTTACATGTTTGATTGCATGTTTATTTGATTTTGTGCATATTTTACCACTTGGTTGAAGTAATATTTTCTTTTTCAAGAAATCTTTATAGTATTTCACTAATTTAAATTGAAAAATTTTTTCTGTTAAAACTTTTTTGAAGTTGTATTTGGAACATAGTTTAAAAAGCTAAGAACACACAACCTGTGAGATTTTGAGCTTATTTATATGGTTACATTATTTAACCATAAATTTTTATTCTTGTGTGTTTTCTTCCCTATGATTGCAATCTTTTCTTTGTTCCATTCTATATGTCCACTATTTAGTGTATTTACATGCTTGCATATGATTGAGGCCATTACTTGTTTTAGCTCACTTTTCCAAATAAGCCTACCCTTTTATGTCACCATTGTTAGCCACTTTGAGCCTTTTAATCCCATTTATTCTATATTTTATCACATTACTAGCATTAAGCGGAAAAATAATTAAATATCCC
This sequence comes from Arachis hypogaea, assembly GCF_003086295.3. NCBI lineage: Eukaryota > Viridiplantae > Streptophyta > Magnoliopsida > Fabales > Fabaceae > Arachis > Arachis hypogaea. Next base: position 37,755,831 of record NC_092049.1, on the reverse strand, counting down.
AATTGAATCTTTGGTTAGCTTAAGATAGAAATTGTGTGTTAATTAAGTATGGGAGAATTGTGGAACAAGGGTTAATAAGGGAATGCGTCATGACAAAATAATGGGAATTTGGGTACCTACTCATATGAAACTAGAAAAATTAAAAATCCATGTGCATTGATAAGCTATGTTTATTTCCTTAGTTTTAATATAAAAAAATCCAAAAAAAAAAAGAGAAAAATCCAAAAAATATTCAATAAATAAGTAAATAAATAAGGGGACAAAATTACCCCAATGCTAAGTTAAGTTAAGGAAAAGATCAATGCATATGTGAAAAAAATTAAAAGAAAAATTGATACATGAGTATGATATGCAAAAATGGGAACCTTGGGTAGCTAAGCATGATTTTAGAAGTACATAGAGTGTGTGTATAGGTGAAGAGCTTAGGTTAATTAAAGATTCATATTATAGCTCACTTGGCCATACATATATCCTCACTCCTTACCTTAGCCCCATTACAATCCTGAAAAGACCTCATGATGTTTGCATTGGTACATTAAATTTTTGTTGATTGGTTAGATGAAGAACAAAGTTTAGAAAGTATGACTAGGAAAGAGTAGAGTGAATTAACCCTAGACACTTGAGAGATTAGAGTGCATATACACTACCAATAAGGGTTTAATGCTTGATTCTATGTTCCCTGCTTTCATGAGCTGTCTTCTTACAAGTTTACTTGTACTTTATTTTGTGATTTGAATTAGTGGAATCCAGTTTATGTTTGTCTTGGAGAATTTGTTTACTTTTAACCAAGTAGGAAAAAGCATTCTGCATGTAGTTGCATTCATATAGATAGGTTGTATTTCATACTTATCTACCATTCCTCTTCACCTTTATAGCTTCTCTTGAACTTAGCATGAGGACATGCTAATGTTTAAGTGTGGAGAGGTTGATAAACCACTATTTTACGGTTTATCTTGTGCTCAATTGAGTGGATTTTATCAATTTTTCATACACTTATCCATACAAAATGTATGGCTTTACATTCTCCTTCCTGATTTTGTGCTATGATTGAAAACATGCTTCTTTGGACTTATATTTGCTAATATTAATCCTCTCTTATTACCATTAGATGCCGTGATATGTGCATTAAGTGATTACAGGGATTACAGGGCAGGAATGGCTTGGAGAACGGAAAGGAAGCATGCAAAAGCGGAAGGAATACAAGAAACTGAAGGAACTGCTAAAGCTGTCCAGCCTGACCTCTTGGTACTAAATTGACCATAACTTGAGCTACAGAAGTCTAAATGATGCGGTTCTAGTTGCGTTGGAAAGATAACGTTCGGGGCTTCGAAATGATATATAATTTTCTATAGTGTCCGTACAGATAGGCGACGCAAACGCGTGCTCCACGTGGACACATCGCAGTGACAAAAATCAGCGTGTTTGAATTCGTAACCAGCGAATTCTGGGCTGTTTCTGGCCCGGTTTTTGGCCCAAAAAATACAGATTAGAGGCTATAAAGTGTTGGAATCCATTCATTCATCAATCAAGCTTTAATAATACACAATTTTATGATTAGATGTAGTTTTAGAGAGAGAGGTTCTCTCCTCTCTCTTAGGATTAGGATTTAGGATTTCTATTATGTTTAGGCTACTTCTTTTCAATCACAGGTTCAATGTTCCTTTAATTTATTTTCTACTTTTATTTATTCTATTACTTTAATTGTTATTTATCTTTTTAATTTGGCTTATGAACTTCAAGTTAGAGTTGATTTCTTTATTTAATATAATTTGAGGTATTTCAGATTTAAGATTTCTTTCTTTTATTTATGTTACTGTTGCTTCCCATCTGAAGGCATTTTTATTCAAGTAGATTTTCTCCCTTTTTGCTTTGGTTAAGTAATTAGAGACACTTGAGTTATCAAACTCCTTGTGATTGATGATTGTTATCTTTGCTAGTTGATTTGTATTCCAATAAATCTAGTCTTTCCATAGGAATTGACTAGGACCAGAGGAATCAAATTGATTCATCCACTTGACTTACCTTCATAGTTAGAGGTTAACAAGGTGGGAGCAAAAATCCAATTCTCATCACAATCGATAAGGATAACTAGGATAGGACGTCCAGTTCTTATACCTTGCCAAGAGATTTTATTATTATTAATTTATTTTTCTTGTCATTTAAATTACTTGTTCCTTATTTGAAAAAAACCCAAAAACATATATTTTTACATAACCAATAATAAATCATACCTCCCTGCAATTCCTTGAGAAGACGACCCGAGGATTAAATACTTCAGTTATAAATTTTATTGGGATTTGTTACTTATGACAACCAAACTTTTGTACGAAAGGATTCTCTGTTGGTTTAGAAGCTATACTTACAACGCGATTATTTTTATAAAAATTCTTTACTAGCAGTTAATCCGATCGTCACATTCATTATCACTTGGAATTTTCTCCCTTCCGGTTCTGGTTATCTATATTTCACATTCCTCCTTTTTCTTCTTCCTTAGGCATGGGTACCAAGAAAGGAAAAGAGAAGGCCACTGACAAACCACCGGCTAGGAGATGAACCAAGAGAACACTGGCAAAGGCACTTCCATCTACCAGTGTCAAGCTGCCAACAAATCGGGTGAAGAGGATCATTAAAGTTGATGAATCAGAGAAAGCCTTTTCCGCTCGAGACTCCACATGGTTTGCTAACCGTCATTGTGAACAGATGTTCCCCATCCTAGCTGAGAAGAACTACAACAATGAGCATCTACTCATTGTCTCAACACACTTTGTTGATTTTGTGGAGCCCCGAATTGAGAGGAGACAGTGGAGATTTTTGAGGAGGCAGCCGTGAGAGGCCAACTCGAGAGGCCAACTTATCATGGGTCGTTGAATTCTACTCAAACTTCCACTCACCTACTCTGCAGACTGTCTACGTTCGTCAACATCAGGTCCCTGTCTCCGAGAGTGCCATACAGAGAGCACTGGACCTTCCACCTAGTCCAGAGGGATGGGATGCATATCAAGAAGCATCTCGTAAATGCCAGATATATCAGTTCGATTGGGATAGCGTACTTGAAGTTATAGCCCAACCTGGCAGCAAGTGGATCTACGGGTAGCATCGTTCAAAACCCAAGAGCATCTTAGCCCAGTCACTGACCCTGGAGGCTCACGTGTGGGCAGAAATTCTGTCCCACTATATCTTTCTGAGCACTCACGAGTCGACCTTCACAGCAGACATGGCTGTCCTCATCTGGTGCATCCTGACAGAGCAACCCCTCAACCTGCCCCGACACATCTGGCAAGCCATGGAACACATACAGATAGCGGGTAACCTGCCATTCCCCGCCTTGGTTTCATATTTAATCTCTGCAGCAGGTGTGTCCTCTCGGGCAGGCGACACGAAGGTCATCATCCCTAGAGCCGACCAGTATGTCCTGAATGGGAAGTACATCAGGCCGCCAGTTTCCTCTGCGAGCTGGCCTGCAGGTCCATCCTTGGATACTCCACCTTCTTCTACTCTACCATCATCCACACCACAAGCACCATCCATCCATCAGATGTTCCTTCAGATCCTTGAGCGGTTCAACCGGCAAGACCGACAAATGGAGCAAATGGAGCGCCGTAACAAGCACAGATACAACTATCTGAAGGACCTCATAGTTGGTACACACCCACCTCCAGAACCAAAGGACACCACAGACTCCCCTTCATCCAGTAGTAAAGAGAGCCAAGGCGAACCAGACACTGAAGGCGACACTTTTAGCCCTCGCTTGCTCCTTACTGATGGCACGGAGGACCGTGCCAAACCTTAAGTGTGGGGAGGTCAGTCCTTGACTTCCGGAGGTAAGCTCTTTCTCTCTCTTAACACCAACATTTGACTTTTTCCTTTGTTAAGATAGGATAGATTGCATGTTAATAATTGTTTGCATGTATATTTTGCTTGGTTAAAGTAATGAGTTTCCTTTCAAGACCCTTTTTATAGCATTTCACTAATTTAAATTAAAACTTTTTTGTTAAACTTGTTGAAGATTGTAATTTGGAACATAGTTATAGCTAAGAACACACAACCTGTGAGATTTGAGCTTAATTAAATGGTTACACTATTTAACCATAACATTCCCTTCTTGTGTGTTTTCTCTCTATGATTGCAATCTATATTTTGTTCCATTCTATATGTCCATTGTTTAGTGTATTTACATGCTTGCATATGATTGAGGCCATTATTTGTTATTAGCTCACTCATCCTAAATAGCCTACCCTTTCAACCTTTATTTGCCACTTTGAGCCTTTTAATCCCCTTTTGTCCTATATTTTACCACATCACTAGCCTTAAGTGGAAAAATAATTAATTACCCCAAGTGAATCTTTGGTTAGCTTAAGTTAGAGATTGTATATCAATTAAGTGTGGGGAACTGTGGGAACTTGGGTTGATGAAAGTGTACAGTATTCTATTGACAAAATATTGGGAATTTGGGTACCTACTCATGTGAGACCAGAAAAATTAAAAAAATTCACGTGCATTGATATGATATGTTTACTTTTATATTTTTAATAAAAAAAACAAAAAATATTCAAATAAATAAGTAATTAAATAAGGAAACAAAATTACCCCAATGTTAAGTTTAATAAAAGATCAATGCATATGTGATAAAATTAAGAAAAATTTGGTACATGAGTATGTGATACAAAAGTGGGAATTATGGGTAGCTAGGCATGATTTTGGAATTACATAGAGTGTGTGTGTGTGTTAGGTGAGAGCTTAGGTTAATCAAAGATTCATATTATAGCTCACTTGGCCATACATATATCCTTACCCTTACCTTAGCCCCATTACAACCTTAAAAAAACCTCATGATGTTTGCATTAGTATACTAAATTTTTGTTGATTGGTTAGATGAAGAACAAAGTCTAGAAAGCATGATTAGAGAAGAGTAGAGTGATCAACCCTAGATACTTGAGAGATTTGAGTGCATATACACTACCAGTGAGGGTTCAATGCTTAATTCTATGTTCCCTGCTTTCATGAGCTATCTTCTTACAAGTTTACTTGTCTTTTATTGTATGATTTGAATTAGTGAAATCTGAGTTATGTTTGTCTTGAAAAACTTATTTACTTTTAACCAAGTAGACAGAATCATCTTAGCATATAGTTGTATTCATAGGTTGTATCTCATGAGTCTTACTTTCCCCCATTCGTTCCTTTTATCTCCTTGAGCTTAGCATGAGGACATGCTAATGTTTAAGTGTGGGGAGATTGATAAACCACTATTTTATGGTTTATCTTGTGCTCAATTGAGTGGTTTTGATCAAGCCTTTGCACACTTATTCATACTATTTGCATAATTTTACAATTCCTTCCCAATTTGTTCTATAATTGAAAACTTGCTTCCTAAAGCTTTTAAATTGTGTATTTTAATTCCCCTTTATACCATTAGATGTCGTGATCTGTGTGTTAAGTGCTTTCAGGCTTTATAGGGCAGGAATGACTTAGATGATGGAGAGGAAGCTTGCGTAAATGGAAGGAGCACAAGAAATAAAGAAGACAACCAGCGAGGAGCGACGTGCACGCATGGCTCACGCGTGCGCGTGCCTGACGCGTATGCATGACAAGGAAAATCGCATAGTTTGGACCTAGTTTTTGGCCCAGAAACACATACTAGAGCCAGGGGACAAGCAAAGACTCAACACGCATTCTCATTCGCATAGTTTTTAGTTTTAGATCAGAATCTTAGAGAGAAAATACACACTTCCTCTAGGTTTCTTCACATTCATAGTTTTAGAGTTTTATGCTTTTGCTTTGGATATTGAGAAGAATCACTACCTCCGTTGAAGTCGCTATTATTCTAGTTTGCTTTCTTTTTCCTTTACTCTTTTGATTACTTATTAACCTTGTTCAGATAAGGATATTGTATTTTGAGATTTATTAATGCAAAGAACTATTTTTACTTTTAATCAATTTTTAATTCCTATTTTCTTTAATTTATCATGTCTTCTTCTTATATTTCTGTGAACATTATATTCATGTCAATGGAGTAGACTCCCAACTTGACTTGGGGGTTGATTAAAAGGAGACCCTTGAGTTGGAATGCTCAAGTGATTAGTTAAATTGGAAATTGTTGGTTAATTCTCTAGGCACTAACGCTAATCCTTCCCATGGGAGAGGATTAGGACTTGTGAATAAGAGTTAGCTCAATCACTTGATTTTCCTTTATTTAGTAAGGGTTAACTAAGTGAAAACAACAATCTCTTGATACTACACTTGAGAGAATTTCAACAAGGATAGAACTTCCAATTAATCATTCCCCCGGTCAAGGCTTTTTATTTTGAATATATAAATCTCTTTTAATTCACATTACTTTAATTTACCATCATTTAATTTTCTGCTCTTCAACTCTTAAAATTCCTCGGAAAACTCCCGACTAATAAAATAGCACTCTTTTGTCAACTCGTTGGGAGACGACCTGGGATTTCTACTCCCAGTATTTTCATTCTAATTTTGTGACAACCCTTCTAAATTGATAAGCGGATTTTCGTTAGTTAAGAACTGTACTTACAACGTTGTTCTTACTATAATTTCTTAATTGGCTGATTTTTGCCTCCATCAGTATGCCTCAGCACAAAATTTTTTCCATACTTCTCAAAATGACTTCACCACAATGCCCACGTATCCAGAAACTCATTCTCAGCCTTCATTCCTTGAGCTAGCATTTGAACAATACCTACAAACATCCATAGAATCTTGGAAAGAACAAGAAATCCTCTGCAAGAAGATGGATGGACATTTAGAGTAGGTAAGGAAAAACAAAGAATTGCTAAGCAAGGAAGATGAAGACCAATTGGTGGATGTGAAGGAGGAAGTAGAAGAGCAAGATGAAGAGGCTACTGTATCAAGTGAAACTTCAATGGAGAAGGAGGTAGTGGAGATATATGAGCCTAGGATTCCATATCCACAGTGGCTACTTGAGGTGACAGAGGAACATGAAGACTCACTCCCAAAGGACTTTGTGGAACATCATGAAGAAGAAAGGGAGGAAGTAAATCAAGGGAGTCCTCACTCAAGTGAAGCAGAGAGTTGCATAGAGAAAGGGTTCATTGAACCATCAATTCAAGAGGCTTTTGATGAAGAGAATACTCCAACAATCACACAACATCCAAGTCTTGATATCCAAGAAGTGAAGGCAATCAACAAAAGCACCAAAAAGAGGATTGTGACCAAGATACGAAGGACAACATTCATGAATAAGAAAAGGTCAACTGCAAACAATCCAACCCCTGATCCAGCAAGCAAGTTCAATCAAGCAAATAACAAAAGGAAGCTTGCTGGGAAGAGACCAAGACAGGGGATATCAACTTGCTCTTCTCTCCCCTTGAGGTCATTCATCTTAACAAACTAGAAGAAGAGGAAGAAAGTTGAGAACAACATGTCAAGATAATGACACTAAAAGAGCACTTGTTGGGAGGCAACCCAATCGTAGGTAATAATTCCCTTCTTTGCTTTGTCTATTTTCAATAATTTGGCATATGATTGCATTCTAATTTTGGTGTTGCCATGCAACAATTTGATTTTCAATCTTCACTAGGTCCTTGCATTATTCTAAAATGAAAGTGTCACACTAAGTTTCTAAGTTTGGTGTGCCACTTAATTTTCTATGCAATGAATCCAACAACACCACTTGTTTGTATAATCATAATGCCTTTGCTTCTTAGGCCTGCAGTATTATCTTTGTTTTGGTGTGACACTTTTTCTTTGTTCTAGTCATTCCTTTATTTTGCTACTTAACTGTTTTTGTTAATACCTCACCAAGAAATCCTTACTCATGACAAATTCTTCGCTTGGTGATTGTGTTATTAGCATAGAACAGTTTCCTTTGTTTAGTTTTAGTTCAAATAAACTGACATGTGATTGCATTCTAAGTTTGGTGTTGCTATGCAACAAAAATTATTTCCAATCTTTACTGGATACTTGCATTAATTCCAAGTGAAAGTGTCACATTAAGTTTGGTGTGCCACTTATACTTCATGCAATGTATCATGCACACCCCACTTGTTTTTGCAATCACAATGTCTCTATTTCCTGTGCCTTCATTGTTATTTTTCATTTTGCTTACTTAAACACATGTACTACTGACACTCTATTGTTTAAGACACTCATGACCCATCATAGATCCAATCACCACTGTTTTAATTGTTGCTTGAGGATAAGCAAGCATTCTAATCTTGGTGTAGAAAAGGAAAAGATAGGAGGAAAAGGACAACAACAATGAAGATGAACTACAAGGTGGTAATGTTCTTTTTTCCTCTTACTTATTTCCAGCACTTTAAATTGCATGATTGTCTTCTATTTTCTATGTATACATGTGTGTTATGAATAAGCATAGCTTGAATTTCAAATTGTAACATGTTGCTGTGACATTATGACTGCCATCTTGAATTTTGTGAGTTCAAAGCAATTTAGTTTCATGATCATAAACAAACAAGGTCATTAAAGAAGAACTTAGCATAGGCATACAAGTATTGGAAGGCTAGTATGATTAATTATTGCTCAATTATATTAGATTTTATTTAATTAAAGTTTTCATCTAGGACATTTTATGAAATTTTTGAAATCATGAAAATCTTGAAAAGGCAAATGCAGTTAAGGCAAGAAAAGAAAAAGGAAAAGAATGAGAAAGCTGAAGGCTTTGAGTACCAATGACAATTGTCAAGTACTTGTGGTGTTTATGTATCAAGCAAAAAGCTTGAAAACAAAACACTTAGAGTCAAGGCTAGGCTCAAGTGCAAATGCACTCCCTCAAAGCTCAAGGCCTGAGCATCAATGATTAGAGAGTAAAGAAAAGAAACAAATGAGCTTAAAGAAGTCCTCTAATTAAATACTTGTGGTGCTTAGGTATCAAGTGGTAATACTTGACAACAAAGCATTTAGAGTCGTAAATTTTCAAATCATGGTGCAAAGCACCCAAAAGGATAAGCTAAGAAGAAAATTAAAAGCTTGTTTCATGGAAGGAACATAAAGAAAAGATTTCATAAAATGAGCTAGATAAAAGCATCAATCATTTGAATTTCTTTTGTGATTGTAGCGTGCATAGAAAACTAGCCAACCATGAACATTGAGTTGCTATTCTTCTCACCTTGGATTGTCAAACTATATTGCATGATTCTTTGTTTGCTTGAGGACAAGCAAAGTTTAAGTTTGGTGTTGTGATGACTGCGCATTATGTTAGGTTTTTCTATGCTTTTTCATACAAGAAATTGATGATTAATGCTTAATTATTGAGTATTTTAGTGCTTAAATAATATATTTCTTTGATCTTTTGATTTGATAAATTTTGTAGGAAATAAGTAGAAAAAGGAACAAAAAAGCACAAATTAAGCTCAAAAGGAGAAAAGAGGAATTTTGGGGCACACTTTGAAGTTTGAGCACGCTTTGGAACCTTAGGCCACGCTTTTAAAAGCGTGGCCCATGATTAAGTCAAGGAAAAGCGCTCTTTGGCGCAAGCGCTACGCTCCTCATTCAAGAGCACTTGCGATAGTAGAGCAAGAAAAATTCGCAAGTGACGCGTATGCGTAGGCCACGCATACGCGTCGAAGTGACAACATTGGAAGGCCACGCGTACGCGTGAGTGACGCATATGCGTGGAAGAGTGTTCTTGGCGCGAGCGCTACGTTCTCCTAGAGAGCGCTGGAGGCGATGCGTACGCTTGGATGACGCGTACGCGTCACAAATGCAAAAGCTGAAGGTCACGTGTACGCGTGTGTGACGCGTACGCGTGGAAGTGCCAAAACGCAAAATGGCGAGCACACGTGGAGGACGCGTGCGTGTGGGTGTAAAAGTGCTCCGCTCTCCAAGAGAATGCTACGCTCTCCTGGAAGCCTCATTCTAGTTCAATTAATCTCATTCCAAGCCCATTTGAACTACAAGCAAGCAAGCCCACTCATATCACTTAATGAAGACCACAAGAATCATCTAGAATAGTTTATTTTCATTTAATTGTAATTTGTTTTCAATTTCATTTCAATTTGTAATTTAGGAAAGCCTATATAAAGGCTTTAGTTTGATAGTTTTAGGGGGTTCCGAAGGCTGGCAGTACAGTAGGAGTAGGAGTAAAATAGAAGGCTGGAGGATTAGAGACTCCAAAGCTCTTTTGGAGGATTAGAGACTCTAGAGAGCTTAGCATAGTTTAATACACTTCTACCTTTCTGCACTTTTACATTTCAGTTGTATTAAATTCTATTTAGCTTATGCAATTTCAATTTCTTGCAATTCTCTTCTGCAACTTTCCTTTCTGCCAATTTTACATTTCTGTTCTTATTGAGCTTGATTTACTTTTATGCAATTTAAATTTCATGCAATTATTCTTAGAGCGATGATCAATTAAACCCAAACTCATTAGGGGGAGGAGCTCTATTGTGATTCATATGAATTGAGTAAAATTCTTCTTTCTCTCAATCTGCTCGGGTGGCTAAGAGATAACTTCTATTTTGATTTGATCCATTCATTCCGGAAGGGGGTTTGGATCCATTGAATTTCCATGTGAGCCTCAGAAGAGGAATCATGGAAATTAGAACTGAAACTCTATCTCTCACAATTCTCTTGATCAACACTATTCGGGAGGAATTTAGATCTTGAGAATTTGTGTGGCTTATGGATGAGAGACATGTACTTAACCTCTTCTCATGACAATTGGATAAAGGAATTGGCAAGATTGATTGTGATTAGAGAGATTGGATTGCCAAGAAATTGGGCTCCAATCAATTTCAATCCGCCATAGATCTATTCATATGATTGAGAAGGAACTTGAAACCCATTTGATTCATTGTGGATTATGATATCTCCAATCCCTGATTAGTCTTCCTTTCTGTTACTTGTCCTTGAGTTCACTTTAATTGTTTTAATTTACTGCTTCCTTTAATTTTCCAGCACCCAATTCCCATTTACATTTCCAGCAATTTACTTTTCATGCAATTTAAGTTTCTTGCCATTTAGGTTTCTGTCAATTTACATTCAGTACTTTAAATTCTTTGCAATTTACATTTTGCTGATTCAATTTCACTCAATTCATCAACATTCGTTTAACTAGACATATCACCTCACTAAAGTTGCTTGATCCATCAATCCTCATGGGATCGACCTCACTCATGTGAGTTTTATTACTTGATGCGACCCGGTATACTTGCCGGTAGTTCATACGTGTGAAATCTAATTTTCACGTATCAGTGCTCACCCTCCAATGTCGACCAAAAAGGGTGATGTCTCCGAGCAGGGCACACCTTAAAATACTCCTCCTTAAAGCCGTGAAAGGAATCCTCAAATAACCCGAATATCCGTCGATTTGGCTGAGTCCGGAACGACACATAGCCTTTCTTGTGCTTCCTTTCCTTGGTCGGAAGAGTGCATGGGAGCTATAGACACTTGTAAACTAGTTTGAAAGTCCTTATGGCCGCCCAACTATTCGGATGAAGTTGAAACGGTGTCGCCGAACAATGATTCAGTAGAGCTTGAACAAACACAAAGAAGGAAAGTTGCACCCCCAACGACGTAAACATGGACTCAAAAATCCACATCCAGTCAGCGACTCAGTCGGGGGGAGTCAGGGTTTTTGTAGCAAACCTGTCTCGCCGCCTCCACAAACCGCACTCTTGTCGCACAACTTCTGGAGTTCCTTCTCTGTAATCCGTGAAGGCGTCCCCACACATCAGAGGTCACCCAATAATAAGTATTGGGAACGCCACCAGTCGGGACAACGAAAGCCTTAGCGCCCTCAGTTCTCCATCGAACCATACGTAAAAACGAAAGGAGAAACCATTGTCAGCCTACTCCCCGGAGCAAGAAACCATACAAATTCCATACTAATGCGCCTAAAGACATCTAAAAACAGGGGCACTCCCCATTCTTTTACCACTACTACAATTATGAAACTATGTTAAAATAGTAGCACCCCCTGATTTTCCCTACTCAAGAAACAAAAGGCATAATGCAGAAGCAAATAAAATAATATAGAAGCAACAAAAGGAGCACTAACCTGATTTTCAGAAAAAACGAACGAGAGAAGCACAAAAAACAAACAAGTGACAGGACGTCTACCAAACTCCACGAATTCCTGACCTTGGCCAGGGAACTTAGATGGCACTCCACGCCAGGCTCACGGCTGCACAGCAACATGAAATTCCTCCCAGCAACGAGACTGAGCAAACGCACTCTCTCGCTCCAGGGACAACTGTTCCGGACCCGATTCTCGGGTCCCCTATCAGAGGAACCACGACCTGATTACTCGGGTTTGGGCCACCACCGCGGTTTAGACTGGTCCGGTAACCACGAACCCCTAACCAATATTCGAATTCAAACACTTCTCTTATCTTAACCAACAAGACAAGATAAGATAACAATCTCAAACTATATAAAGGGGACCAAGGGCTCTCTCACACATTCCTGACCCTCGCCTACACCTCTCATCATATCCTTTCTGATTTGAGTGTCGGAATATTTTTGTAGGTATCACCCCCTGCTGCTCTATAAATTCGATTCTGTCACCACCAACGATCGACAAGTCCCCAATCCTATTCGTAACCCGTTCCTAGAAAGTCTTGTATAATTTACATTAGTTGTCTATGTAAAAATAAAGAGATTTGATGCTTCACAACGGGCACAATTTGTGTTTTTTGTTTGTTTGCGAGAAATATTTGTTCGTATTTACTTCTTTTGAGAGTTATGAATATATGTACTATTTGATTTAGTATGATAAGATATCCTGAATGGATTTGAGACTTGGATAATTAATTATGAGTAGAATATGATCAGTTTCTCATTAAAAGTTTTAATTTAGATAGAATTATCGTTTATTTTGTACACCCTCTATATTCACAATAAATTTACAGCTGCACTATATCTAATTTAGATAGAATTTATGGCTCTTACTATATCTAAAATCCTAACTTTCTAAAACAATAAATTTATGTAAATTCAACAATGGAGAATTCATTCTCACTAGTTAATTGTACTTGACAGCTGCACTCCATCACTAAAGTACGTATTGATATTCCATGTGTATGTACATTTTTTCTTCTTTTTCAAATTTCAGCTAGCTAGCTGAAAATAAATTTAATGTAATTAAGCGATGTTCATTTCAATGGCAAGTGGCACCACGTGAATCAAAAATTCAAAATAGATATATGCGTGCAGAGATGTATTAATTGTGTCTTGCATTGACAATAACTATTTAAAGAGCCCTTTTGTGGTAATTAAAGATTTTGAAAGAAGAAAGTGTGGTCGCATCAAAATTATTATTTATATACGTTATTTATTGAATTGGAATTATGCTTTACTATTATGGATATATAAAAAAGAAAAAAAAAAGATATAGTAGGGTTCCAAAGAAAAAATTAACTCCATTCTTAGTTTCTTACTTCTATTATTGAAGTTCCGACGAAAAGGTTCAATAATGCTATTGAATGCTCACTTATAACAGTTCTACGTACAATGATTCAACGACAAGTGATGAGTCGTTCAGAGGGAAAAGATAATTTTTTATGTTTAATTTTTCTCTTAAATATTGTAATATAAAGTGTGAGATGCAATACTTTTTATTAATACGATAAGTCGATAATATTATCTAATATTTTGACCAACACCTTATTTTATACTGTTAGAATTTAGGAGTTTAGAATTAGTTGAGTATTGGTAACTAAAAGCTAAGATAATAAATTTTGTTATTTATGTAAGATTGCTCTTTTAATATATATGATTCCATTTTTTTAAAACCAATATTATTTCAAATTTAGCCTCAAAATTCTTTAGAGAACTTTTTGGAGTCAGTCATTTTTAATAATTTTGGCTATCATTTGACAAACACAAATATTAAATTATTTTCAATAAATATATTTTACTAATTTAGATACATAAACTTCGAAAAATATGAGTACAAATTGTTTTAATTTGTGTATAAATTCTGATAACAGAATTGCAAACTATATATACGTTTTTAGTGTATAAATTCTAATAAATATATATACAAATTATTATTGATAAAATATTAATTTAAAATAATAATATTTATTGGTCATGTAACCTTACTTAATTCTTTATAATTTTTACAAAGAAAAGTGTAATCTCTTACATTAAACAAATATAGAGTGTTTAATTTCTTTTTTTTTACAAAAACAACTGAAGTGTTTGTAAAACTTATTGGCATTATTAAAAATAAAATGATATATTAAAATAGGTCGGCCCAAGCAGTATGATTTTAGTGTTCCATTAGTAGAAACTAGAAAGGTTCATCACCCAGCTAGCCCAACTCGAAGTTCAAATTCTTGACCCAAAAAAAAAAAAAAAAAAAAAAAAAAAAGAAAATTCAAAACGGATACTAATAAAAAATAAAAAAAGGAAACGAGAACAAAAATAATATGAGATTGTGTTTAATAAAGGTTAAATTAGAGAGCTACTCTCTACACTTTACTTTACTGAAATTACAAATTGGTCTTTACACTTTAAAAATTTTGTAATTTAGTCCTTATATAAAATATAATTTTGTATTTAGATTCTCAATAACGTTTACCATTAAAAAAATGCATATTTACCATAATGTCCTCTTTTTTCTCTTCTCCCTTTTCTTCTTCTTACTCTCTTAAGCTTTTCTGTTATTTTTCTTTCTTTTTTTTTCTATTTACCATATTAGTTTGTTCATGTTGTTTTGGAAGGAAAAGAAATTATGGATGCTAAACAAGCATAAAACAATGAATAAAGAGCTTGTGAACTTCACGACCCTCAAGAATATAAGTTTAATAGAGGTGATAAAATATACATTATATTAAAATAGAATACTATTCAAATTTGTACTAGCAGTTAAATGCACCTTTCCTAAATATTTAGTGTGCAAATAATAATTATATTCCATAATTTCATATGTATTTTAACTTTCAAATAAAACAAACCCCAGCAAAGCTCACCCTCACCCTTCCACACCTAAAGGAAGATTCGGTAAGCAAATCAGAAGTCCAATATCTGTGATTGAGAATATTTAGGATAATCATAATATCATATAACTTAGTACCACTATAAAGGTTTAGAACTCTTCCCCCCTCTCCAGGGAGGACCAAAATTTCATGAAGTTACCTGGCAATATTATCACCGCTTTTACTGTAGGCTGTAAGTATTATGACTAGAATTCTTTCACTATACACATCTTCTTCCTTCATTATACTGTAAGTATTATTACACTGAGCCACCACCACCAAAGGAGGAGGAGCAAGTCAACCAGTAGATCAATGAAGAGGAGAAGGAGGAGCTTGAGGCGGTGGCTCATCAAGCTAGATCCGACGACGACGAGGAAGCAAAAAACGATAATCGGCACAATGATAACGAAGATCCCGTCATCGTCGAAGATGCTGTGAGCAGTCGAGAGTTGTTACGTTTAGGGTTGCGGGTGGGGGGGGGGAGGCGGTGGTGGAGGGCGGAGGGTGGCGGGTGGATGGTGGAGGGGTGAAGGGTTGGGTTTGGTGATAATGTAAAGGCAGAACGCAGGACGGTGGACGGTGGGGTGGGGGTGCTGTTTTGGAAAGTGAAAAAGTGAGAGTGAAAGAGCTGGGGAGGAGAGGGGAGGGGGGTTCAGATAGTCTAGGAAGTTTTTGGTCATTTTAAATGATTAAATTATACAGTTGGTTCCTATAATTTTACTAAAATTACAAATTAGTCTCTACTGTCAAACACGTGCAACTCACATGTTTAAAATAGCGAATATGTTGACGAATATTCTGTTAAATCAAACATTATTTGAACAGTGGGACTGATGAGCGGATATTTTATACGCTTTTTGGCATTATTTTCATAGAGTTTAGTTATGTGTTGTTAAGTTTTATCAACTTTTAGTAGGCTTTAGTGTAAAAAACACTTTTTGGATGCTAATTTGAGTTTGTGGTTTTTCTATGATTTTAGGTGATTTTTGGATGATTCTGGCAAGTTTTGGAAAAGTCTGATTCAGAGACAGAGAAAGGACTGCAGATGCTGTCAGATTCTGACCTCCACGCATTCAAACAAGTATTTTTGGAGCTAAAGAGGTCCAAATGATGCGCTCTCAACGGTAATGGAAAGCTAACTTTCAAAGATTTCCAGCAATATATAATAAACCATACTTATCTTTGGAAATGATGGCCCAAAACGGGCGTTGAACGCCCAAAACACCCCCTTTCTGGCATTCAACGCCCAAAGGGAGCAAGCTGGCGTTTGGACGCCCAAAAGGGATCAAACTCAGTGGCCAATGCCCCAAGAGGAGTGTTAGGACATGGATTCACCAAAAGCTCAGCCCAAACACTCACCAAGTGGGCCCGGAAGTGGATTTTCGGACCCTTTAGCTTAGTTTATCACATTTTTGTAATTTTCAATTATGAGTAACATCTTTTAGGTCTAGTATTTTATTATAAATAAGAGACTTCCTTCCTCCTGAAAATTATGCCTCCCAGGAGGGGAGAAGCACAGACACATTACTCCTATTACTTCTGTAAAGTATGAGCAACTAAACCTTTTAGGTTAAGGTTAGGAGCTCTGCTGATTCTCATGGATTAATAGTATTACTGTTTCTATTTCAATCTATGTTTGATTCCATTCTAAGATGTATCTTCGTTCTTCAAACTAATGAAATCGAGTGGAACGAGAGTATGACCCATTTTCTACATGGGTTCTTGCGAGTCCTTAGCGGCATAGCATTGAATCACAAGCTTGATTATACATCTCTTAGACGGCTAATCGACGACTTTGTTGGGGACATGGGAACATCTGTTTAGCCGAGGTACGGGGCGATTAGGGCCTTTGTGGTACAGACTAGAATCATAAAGCTTCATTCTCCGATCCGGAAGATCCGATCATGTCTGTGGCGTTTTGAGTAGGATCACCAAGGATTGAATTGCTAGAGCTTCATCCTCGTTCAGATTCGATGACCGTTAGCACCGGCGTGTGATCTGAAACAGAGGAGATTAATGACCACTAGCCCCGGCGTTAATAGCTTACAGTTTGCCATGGAATGATTCATCCATTGTTGGAGTAGACACTAAGAAAAGTTGATTCAGAAAGAAGAAGCATCTCCGAAGCCTCAACCGATTTCTTATCACTGTTTTCACACCAATTCAGTAATTCTTTCCTTATTCTGTTTTTATGCGACTTTCACAACCACTATCTTTTCTATCCGCCTGACTAAGATTTACAAGATAGCCATTGCTTGCTCAATCCAACAATCTCCGTGGGATTCGACCCTCACTCACCTGAGGTATTACTTGGACAATCCGGTGCAGTTGCTAGTTCATCTGTGCGAAGTTTGCAGAGTTCAATTTCGCGCACCAAGTTTTTGGCGTCATTGTCGGGGATTGTTTGAGTTTGACAAACTACCAGACTATCTTGTTGCTTAGATTAGGTATTCTTTAAGGTTTATTTGCTCTTTTGTTTTCTTTTTCAAAAATTTTTCAAAACCTTTTCTTTTTCCATAGTAATCTTTGTCTTTTGTTTGAGTCTTGTGTCCATCTTTAAGTTTGGTATCCCTTTTGTCTTCTTTTCTTGAGTTTTTCGAAAATTGTTCTTGAGTGTTCTTCAATGTATTCGAATTGTTCTTGATAATTTTTCTTGTTTGATTTTAAAAAATTTTTAAGTTTGGAGTCTTTTAGTTGTTTCTCCATTACTTTTCAAAAATCTTGCTATCTTTTCTTATCTTGATTTAAAAATTTTAAGATTAGTGTTTTCTTGTTAGTAAAGTTTAAATTTTGAATTTCAAATCTTATCTTTTCAAATCTTTTTCAAATCTTTATCATATCTTTTTACTTTAAATCTTTTCTATCTTATCTTCTTTTAGAAATTTAAATTTTAAATTCTTATATTTTTAAATCTTTACTATCTTTTAAAATTTGATCTTCAAAATTTTTAAATTTTTGAATCTTATCTTTCTTAATCTTTTTAAATCTTTATCTTATCTTTCTTTCAAATTTTAAAAGTTTAGTATCTTGTTAGTTTCTCTTTTCTTCAAATTTGAATTTCAAATCTTTAAATTTTAAATTTCAAAATATCAAATTTAAATTTCAAATCTTTTAAATTTTGAATTTTTAATTCTTATCTTATCTTATTTGATTCTTTCTTTTTAAATTTGAATTTCAATCCTTTTGTTTGACTTTCTTTTTTCAATTTTCAAAATCAAATCTTTTATATTGTTTTCAAATCTTGTTAGTTAGTTGTTTGTTTTGTTTTATTTTAATTTTAAAAGCTTGGTGTTATCTTTTCTTTTCTTTTTGAATTTTAAAAATTTTTAAACCTCTTTCTTTTTAATTTTTTTTTAAATTTTTGAATTTTTTATTATTTTTTTATTTTTGAATTAGTTTTTTATTTTTCTATTTTATTTAATTATTTTCGAAAAAAATTTAAATATTTTTAATTCTTGTTCTTTCTTCTTGGGTATCTCACTGGGAGTTCTCTATACTTTGACATAGAGACTCCCACTTTTCTGTCTCTTGCTTGTGCAGGAATACCAAAAATCACTATGGATCCAAATGAGGATGCACAACCTAGAAGAATCTTGGGATCTTATATAGCTTTCACTCCTAACTTCTATGGAAGGAGCATTAGTATACCTCCTATTGGAGTAGCTCATTTTGAGCTCAACCCACAGTTGATTATCTTGGTGCAACAAACTTGCTAGTTTCACAGACTTTCTTAGAAAGATCCCACTAGATTCTTCTCTGACTTTCTGTAGATCTGTGATACTGTAAAGACCAAGGAAGTGGATCCTGAAGTCTATAGGATGATACTTTTCCCATTTGCCTTGAGATATCAAGTAAATGATTGGTTGGATGTCCAACCCAAGGGGAGCTTGAAAACCTGGAGTCAGGTAGTCAGCAAATTTCTAAACAAGTACTTTCCCCTAAAGAAGCTAACCCAGTTAAGACTGGATATTCAAGACTTCAAACAAGAGGATAATGAGTCTCTTTATGACGCATGGGAAAGGTACAAGTTGATGCTCAGAAAATGTCCCATTGAAATGTTCAAAGAGCGGATCAAGCTGGATATCTTTTATGACGGACTCTCTGAAAGAGCCAAGGTATCCCTAGATAATTCTACGGGTGGCTTGATGAGCAGATATTTTATACGCTTTTTGGCATCATTTTCATATAGTTTTTAGCATGTTTTGTTTAAGTTTTATTATGTTTTCATAGGTTTTAGTGTAAAATTTACATTTTTAGATTCTACTATAAGTTTGTGTGTTTTTATGCAATTTCAGGTATTTTCTGGCTGAAATTAAGGAGCTGGAGTAAAAGTCTGATTCAGAGGCAGAGAAAGCACTACAGATGCTGTCGGGATCTGACCTCTGTGACTCGAAGGAGTTTTTCTGGAGCTACAAATATCCAAATGGAGAGTTCTCAACGGCTATGGAAAGCTAACATCCAGGGCTTTCCGGAAATATATAATAGTTCATATTTTGCTTCAGAATTAAAGGCCCAGAAATAGCGTTCAACGCCAGCCATCTACCCCAGTCCTGGCGTCCAACGCCCACAGAGAGGTGACCAGCGTCTAATGCCCAAAAGGGGGCCCCTAACCAGCATTCAACACCCCTAGGGAGTCCTAGCACGTGGATACATGCTTAGCTCAGCCCAAACACTCACCAAGTGGGCTCCGAAAGTGAATTTTTGCACTACAAGTCTAAGCCTATCATATTTCTGTAATCCTTAGTTATTAGATTAGCATTTAAAGGAGAAGATCACCCTTTTGTTAAAAACACTTGATCTTCTTCCACCACTTTACACTTTTTACATTTTTCTATGTACAGTATGAGCCACTAAACCTCCTAGGTTAAGGTTAGGAGCTCTGCTGGGTTTTATAGATTAATAAAAGTACTACTGTTCTATTTCAATTCGTGTTTGATTCTCTCCTAAGATGTATCTTCATTCTTCAACCTTATGAATGAGTTGAACCGGCACAAGGTTATCTCTATTCTACATGGATTCAGCTAGTGTCTTTCATCGGATATCAATTAACCACTAGCTTTATTATACATCTCTTAGACAGCTAATCCATGACATTGTTGCAGACTTCTCGAAACATTAGTTTAGCCGAGGTATGGAGAGATTAGAGTCTTTGTGGTAAAGGCTAGAATCAAGGCGCAGCATTCTCTGATCTGAAAGATTCGACCTTGTCTGTGGCATTTTAAGTAGGATCACCAAGGGGATGCACTGCATGAGCTTCACCCTCATTCAGACTGGATGCGCACTAAACCTGGTGTTCAGCCTAGAGGAAGATTTGCAGCCGCTTAAACCGGTGTTGATCACATACAGCCTGCTATAGAAGAAATCATTCACAGTTGGATTAGACATTAAGAAAGAATTGATCCAGAAGAACAAAGCATCCCTGAAGCCTTAACCATATTCTTATCATTCAAATTTGCAATTACTGAGTAACGTTATTTTTATTTACTTTTATGCATTTAAACAACTACACAACTTTTCTATCCGCTGACTAAGATTTACAAGATAACCACTGCTTGATCCAAGCCGACAATCCTCGTAGGATCGACCCTGACTCACCTCAAGTATTACTTGGACGACCTAGTATACTTGCTAGTTCAGTTGTACAGAGTGTGGGAATCCGTGCACCATGGCTCTTTACACATGAAGAAGACTCTAGAGGAGGCCAACGAACTTATTGAGATGGTGGCTAACAACCAATACCTATACTCATCAAAGAAGACCTTAATGAAAAGGGAGGACAACAGAGTCTCAACCAAATTTTCTATCAATAAACAACATGAATCGTTAGTCCAGCAGCTGAACATTTCACACAACAAGTGTTGAGCCTATAAAGTTCAGTTAACAACCCTCCTCCTCAGCCTCCACAACCTTGGAGTACTCTTGACCTGGTACCTGCAATAGCAGAACTTGTAAAGAGCTAGCAAGGCTTCTTGCAGGAGATCAAAGCCTCCATAAGGAATATGGAAGCATGGTTGAACCAGGCTAAACAACACTTGTCTGAACAAATAAGAGAAGAGTGCCAAGCTCTTCAATTAAGGAGTACTCTAAACACCCAGCCTCAAAACAGTAAGAGTTAGGGAGAAGAGCTGGAAGAAGATGAACAAGCTGTAGTTCAAGGCATTCATGAGAGCATTGAATGCCCAATAGGGGGCAGCCCAGGCGTCCAACGCCCAGAAAGGGATAGCCCAGGCATTAAACGCCAGTCCAGGGAGGCTAGACATGTGTAAGTGCTGAGAACACCTCTCCTAAGCGAGCTGGTAACCCTTCTATAGGCACTATAGACACTCACCCTGCACCACTCATGGCCCTTGAGTACAAGGCCAAGTTACCATACCCTCAAAGACTCCATAAAGTAGAAAACGATTGGCAATTTGCTAAATTCTTAGAAGCTTTCATGAAACTGGAGATCAAAATTCCCTTTCCAGAGGCTCTTCAACAAATGCCTTCACATGCTAGTTCATGAAGGAAATCCTGAATAACAAGAAGGATTGGAGGGAAGTAAAAATAGTGGTGCTTACTAAGGAGTGCAGTGCAGTCATTCAGAGGAACCTTCCCCAGAAACTTCAGAGACCCCCTAACACTCTTCCTAGAAACACAGAAGTGAATCTAAGAAAAGAGTGTAAGGCCCTCATTAGGACTAAGGAGATTGAGCCTAAGGTGGTATACACTGTTGAGAAACTAAATAAAGAAGAAGCTCAAGAAGAGGCTGGAAGCACACTATTACACGCCCGTCTTATGGGAAGAAATTCTGAAGTACCACACCCTCAGATGTCCTAAAAGGAGACCAAGGACAAGCACTGCTCACAATCCTTGGAAGGCTCTACAAAAATGTAAATCAATATTCCTTTTGCTAAGGTTTTGGAGCAATGGTCTCTATCTACTGGAAGAAACCTCTTTGATGCTGAGAGAGGCGAATTGGTGATGAGGTTACAAAAGGATTACATGATTAACAAGGTCCTTAAACCTCTACTACCCCTTGACAAAGGAGATACTTTCATGCAGAGTACAATACTAAAGCCTGCTCCCTTGGTGAAAAGTCATACAGTTTCCCCATACATCAAACTTAAGTTTGGTGTTGGGCAGTCACCACCCACCAAGGAGGAAGGTCCCAAGAGGAAGATGCATAGGGGATGGAGAAACAATATAACTCCTACCCTAACAAGCAAGGAGAATCAAGTTAATAACAATAGAAGAAAGCTTGTTAAGAGGAATTCAAATCCGAGGGCAGTGATCTTCTCATTTTCCCCCTTGGAGTCAGTTTTGCTAGCCAACTAGAAGAAGAGGAAGAAAGTCAGCATTCAAGTGTCAAGCTAATGACATTAAAGAAGCGCTTGTTGGGAGGCAACCCAACCATGAGTAGAGTATTTTTGTCCTTATTTCTTCTGTTTATTCTCATTTGAGTTTATTTTAGTTTATTTTCAGAATTTTTCCTTGCTTTTTAATGTTTGTGATCATGTCTAGTACTGAGAACAGTGATAGAGACAGTTAGAACTGAAAACAGAACACCCTGGAATGAGCCTCTTGCTGGCGTTGAACGCCAGACAGGGAGGCAAAAGAGCATTCAACGCCAGGGAAGGAGCACTCTGGGCGTTCAACGCCCAGCAAGGAGCAGCATTGCTGGCGTTGAACGCTAGGGAAGGAGTCCCTGGGCATTTAAACGCTCTACATGGAGCAGAAACTGGCGTTGAACGCCAGCCAGGGAACAAGGCTGGGCGTTCAACACCCACAAAGGGGCCAGGAAACTCGAAGTTTGGAGCCTCCTCAGCCAGTGGGTCCCACCCAACACCCCACCCACTTCAAATTCAAACCTGTCCCACTCATTCTTCCCTCCCATATTCTCTTTGCTTGAGGACAAGCATACTTTTTAAGTTTGGTATTGCAGAACAAGCTCTGGTTATCCTATCATCAATAGCACCAAAGGAAGGTGAATCATCTTTATGAAAGATTAGCAGCTGTGATAATTGAGGTGGTTAAGTTTCATTACCCCTTCCTTTACCTTATTTCCTGTTTTCTATTTCTGGTGCATGATCATGTTTAATAGGTTGTCCTTTCCTAGTTTTGTTTTGTCTTAAGCTATAAAATATCCTATGTATCCTTCACCATGCTTAAAAGAAAATTTTTCTTGAAAAAGAATAGTGAGATACATAAGCTCGAGTTATATAATAAGAATAGTCTAATTAATTGATGTGGTGGCTTTGCTTTTCTTTCTGAATGCATGAATTAACAATGCATATTTGATATTGGAGTTGAGTATACTGTCTCTTGAAAGAATGATGAAAAAGGAGAAATATTATTAGTAATCTGAAAAATAAAAAAAAATTGATTCTTGAAGCAAGAAAAAGCAGGAAAAAGAAAAAGAAAGAAAAAGAGAAAGAAAAAAGCAAAAAAAAAAAGCCAATAGCTCTTTAAATCAAAAGGCAAGAGCAAGGATCCAAGGCTTTGAGCATGAATGGTTAGGAGGGTCTAAAGAAATAAAATCTTGGCCTAAAAAGTTCAAATGAGCTACTTCCCCTAACTAAATGCTTGTGGTATGAAGGTGTCAAGTGAAAAGCTTGAAACTGAGCAGTTAAAGTCGTGATCCCAAAAACAAAAGAGTGTGCCTAAGAACTCTGGGTACCACTGTCTGGGGATTCTAGCAAAGCTGAATCACAATCCAATTGGGTTCACCCAGTTAAGTGCCTGTGGCGTTTATATATCTGGTGGTAATACTGGAAAACAAAATGCTTAGGGTCACGGCCAGGCTCATCCGGATTCTGAGTTCCTAAAGATGTCAATGCTTCTGAGCTTCAAAGGAAAGTCAGATGCCAAAACTGTTCAGAAGTAAATGGCTACTAGCCCCGCTCATCAATTGGAATTGAGCTTCATTGAAAACTCTGAGATTTATCATATCCTTCTCTTCTTTTTAATCCTACTTTGTTTTTGGTTACTTGGGGACAAGCAACAGTTTAAGTTTGATATTCTGATGAGCGGATATTTTATACGCTTTTTGGCATTATTTTCAGAGAGTTTAGTTATGTTTTGTTAAGTTTTATCATGTTTTAGTAGGTTTTAGTGCAAAAATAACTTTTTGGATGCTACTTTGAGTCATTGTGGTTTTTCTATGATTTTAGGTGATTTTTGGGTGATTCTGGCAAGTTTTGGAAAAGTCTGATTCAGAGATAGAGAAAGGACTGCAGATGTTGTCAGATTCTGACCTCTATGCATTCAAACAAGCATTTTTGGAGCTACAAAGGTCCAAATGACACGCTCTCAATGGCGTTGGAAAGCTAACTTCTAGAGCTTTTCAACAATATTAATAGTTTATACTTATCTTTGGAAATGATGGCCCAAAACGGGCGTTGAACGCTCAAAACACAATATTTTTGGCGTTCAACGCCCCAAAGGGAACAAGTTGGGGTTTGGACGCCCAAAAGGGATCAAAATCAGCGTCCAACACCCCAAGAGGAGCACTAGGACGTGGATTCACTAAAAGCTCAGCCCAAACACTCACCGAGTGGTCTCGGAAGTGGATTTTTGCACCCTTTAGCTTAGTTTATCACATTTTTGTAATTTTTAATTATGAGTAACATCTTTTAGGTCTAGTATTTTATTATAAATAAGAGACTTCCTTCCTCCTGAGGATTATGCGTCCCAGGAGGGGAGAAACACAGACACATTACTCCTATTACTTCTGTAAAGTATGAGTAACTAAACCTCCTAGGTTAAGGTTAGGAGCTCTGCTGATTCTCATGGATTAATAATATTACTGTTTCTATTTCAATCTATGTTTGATTCCATTCTAAGATGTATCTTCGTTCTGCAAACTAATGAAACCGGGTGGAACGAGAGTATGACCCATTTTCTACATGGGTTCTTGCGAGTCCCTAGCGGGATAGCATTGAATCACAAGCTTGATTATACATCTCTTAGATGGCTAATTCACGACTTTGTTGGGGACATGGGAACATCTGTTCAGCCGAGGTACAGGGCGATTAGGGCCTTTGTGGTACCGACTAGAATCATAAAGCTTCATTCTCCGATCCGGAAGATCCGACCATGTCTGTGGTGTTTTGAGTAGGATCACCAGGGATTGAATTGCTAGAGCTTCACCCTCGTTCAGATTGGATGATCATTAGCACCGGTGTGTGATCTGAAGCAGAGGAGATTAATGACCACTAGCCCCGGTGTTAATCGCTTACAGTTTGCCATGGAATGATTCATCCATTGTTGGAGTAGACAGGAAGAAAATTTGATTCAGAAAGAAGAAGCATCTCCGAAGCCTCAACCGATTTCTTATCACTGTTTTCACACCAATTCAATAATTCTTTCCTTATTCTGTTTTTATGCGTTTTTCACAACCACTATCTTTTCTATCCGCCTGACTAAGATTTACAAGATAGTCATTGCTTGCTCAATCTAACAATCTCCGTGGGATTCGACCGTCACTCACATGAGGTATTACTTGGACGACCCGGTGTACTTACCGGTTCATCTGTGCGAAGTTTGCAGAGTTCAATTTCGCGCACTAGGGATTGAATTACAAAATTTAATTTTATTTAGGGACCTAATTATAAATTTTTAAAATATAGGAACTAATTTGCAATTTTAGCGAAAGTATAGGGACCAACTATGTAATTTAACCTTTAATAAATGTCGGGAAGGAAATACGCACGCAACCCGACCTAGTTTGATAGGTCTATTTTTAAAAATCTAAATTTATTATCATATTAGGTTTAAATTTACAAATTAATCTAATTAGTCAGTTAAGTTTTAATGTGGTCTCTGAAATTGTATTCAAAGTTCAAAATAGTCCCTGATATTAATAGTTACTTAAATTTGTCCTCACACTTACATTCTGGAACTCATTGTAGTCCCTAAAATACTTTCTGTCATCGAAAAGCTGATTTAGACTTATTTCTATCAAAATGACGTTGTTTTGTATTTATAAAACAAAAAAAAAGGAAAAAACCATTAGCATTTGATACCCCCTCCCCAACTCCCTTCCCTCCTTCATTCTGACCATATCCCCAAACCATACTCCAAGTGGCTTTCCCATTGGAACTCTATTTTGCCACCCAAGCTCTTCAACAAGATCTTCAACTGCCTCAACTTCACACGCTCCATCAACTCCTCCGCTTTCACCCTCAGCCTCACCAACAATGACACCATCTCCAACACCTTCAACAGCGCCACCGTCTTTTGGGAACACATCATCACCCACAAAACCTTCTCCCCCATCTCATCGCTTTGAGGGACCACTTTAAGGCTTAACACTTAATTAAATCAGACTCAAATTAATTAACTATATTTTAAACCTAATCTATTACAAAAAAAACTATATTATAAAACTCTCTCTCTCTCTCTCTATATATATATATATATATATAGAGAGAGAGAGAGAGGGGGAGAGAGTTTTGGGATGGTACCAAACAAAGCACTTTTTGTTTTGTATATTAGATTGATAATTGTGTTTGTTTTTTGGATTATAGATTATCAGGGTGTTAAATTCAAATGTGGCATCGTTTAATTTGGATACAGAAATTGGACCCTCCGATTTTTGAGAAATACAAAAATCAGACCATCCGACTTCTAGAGGACAAAAATTGGACCCTCCGAATTCTACTTCAAAAAATTTAAAAAAATTGAGGTATAGAAATTGGACCCACTAATTTCTGTACCTTCCACAGTTTTGAAAAACTCTCAAAATTATGATGATAAAGGAAATCACCCATCTCACGTCCACCCAAAAAAAATTATCCTTAAACAAAGCTAAGATAATGTCGCCTCCATAACCTGTCCCCGTCCCTGCTCCGTCCCCGCGACAGGAAATGGGGACCTCGTATCCGCCGGAGACCGAGTCTCTGCGGATTTAAAAAAAATAAAAAAAATTGAAAAAAATTAATAAAAAAGATAATCTTCAAAGACTTAAATAGCAACAACTAGCAAATATTATCTCCATTCAAATACTAAACATATTCATAAAACAACCAAACATCCAAAAACTAAAAAACATAATTCATCACATTGTAAAAAAAATTAAATTCTCTAGCCTTCCTTCATCATATAATGGTAGTGATGGTAGATTTCGATTTGTTTGAATCCGACATCAAAAGAAGAAACCAATCAAAAGTTAAAATTATATAACAAATCACAATAATATGAAAAAATAGTATCAAGTTCATTCCAAAGCCTATGTATATAGTTTACTTACATTAATTTCCTCTTTTGAATACCACTTGTAAAGTTTGTTGTTGCTTTATTGGTAGTTGTCGTATTGGTTTGGGGTTCCTGTGGTTGAGATTGAGGAGGCTCTTGAGTATTTTGATCATTAGTGGCGGCTATAGGTTCTTGCTATCGTGCACTTTTTTCAAGAGTATTACTCAAAGCATCGAAGAAGACATTTTGTCACATAATCTCAGATTCTCAATAAACTTGCAAACATTCAAAAATAAATACTATAGCTTCAATTAAAACAGAGACAATGATAAAAGCAAATCAATAAAATTCAAACATTCAAAGCAAATTCACAAAATTCTATAATAATTAACAAATGACAGCAAAATTACAGAAATCACATGAATAGTTCAAAAAATCACAGCAAAATTTAAAACAAATCCATAAGTCATAGAAAATCACAGCAAAATCAAATAAAACACATGAATAGTTCAAAAAATCACAGCAAAATCATAGAAATCACAAAAATTACAACAATGC
The DNA here is from genome assembly GCF_003086295.3 of Arachis hypogaea. Lineage (NCBI taxonomy): Eukaryota > Viridiplantae > Streptophyta > Magnoliopsida > Fabales > Fabaceae > Arachis > Arachis hypogaea. The sequence goes on along the minus strand of NC_092049.1, from coordinate 37,728,175 downwards.
TATAATCATTAACAAATTCTTTAAGGTAAAAGAAAATCACAGAGGCTGACTTATCGGATGGAAGAGTGACCAAGGCTGAAGGGCTGATAATGGCAACGTTCACGGAGACGATATCTAACGTGTAAGGACTGCAAGTTGGCGACGATCTTTGACGCATGAAGACGGTGAGTCGGCGACTTTCTCTGACGTATGAAGACGGCGATGCTCTCGTGAAGGCGGTGACGATGTTCTCTATCTCCTCAGCAGGTAATCTCGAGGAGAGCGGTGACCTTCAAGGGGAGGGGGAGAGGTGAAGGGAGTGTGACACTGTCACTATTAGAATGTCATGCTTCCAGCTACGCCACTCTAATAGTGAAAATATTACAATGACTCCCATATATTTAATAATAAGATATAGGCCTTTAACTCGAAACTGTATCGCTGTTTTCTCTGAAAAAATCGAAAATACTTTTTTTTTTATTTCAAATCACAATTTCATAAGATATATTAGGGGTGTTCAATACTGATCCAATCTGAACAAAATTGACCAAACAAACTAAAAAAATCAATAACCGAACAAACCGAAAACCAAAAAAATAAAAAAAAATGAGATTTTACATTTTTTTCTGTAATTCGGTTCGGTTTTGGTTCTGATAAGAAAAGCCCTAATCAAACCAGTTTTTTAAAAAATACTAAATTAAACCAACCCCCAAATGACCTAACAGCCGCAGCAACAACATATCCCTAACTCTTTTTTCCCCTTTGCCTCTAATCCTCTCAACTCTCAGCACCTTTTGCTCTCTCTTTCTCCCTTCCTCGTCCTCACTCTGATCCACGCCTCTGCCATTGCTGCTGGCCTACCGCTGGACAAAACCAACCCTGACTCACGTCCCGCGACCCTGTTCTCTTCCTCTAACTTCCTCGTAGCACCACTCTCTCTCTGTCGTCCTCCCCGGCACGGCTCAATGCAGCACGCCGTTGATAATGAGAATTCGTCGTGTTGGTCTAGAATTTCTCTTATAGAAATGAGAACTTCGTTGTAAGCATAGCTCCAAACTAACAAATAATTCTCACATAAAAAATTTGAGTTGTCACAAGTACAAACCCCAATAAAAATTAATCGAAGTATTTAAACCTCGGGTCGTCTCACAAAGAATTGCAATGAAGTGATCAATTATTGGCTATGAAGATGGAAGGGGGGTTTGATTTGGAAATTGACAAGAAAACATAAATGACAAGAACTAATAAAATAAAGGAAAGAACTCTTGGCTAGACATAGGTAATTAAGATCACCATCCTTATCTACAAACCATACATTGATAATTATGAGGGACCAACCCATTAAGTCTACTCCTATGCTTGAAGTAAGTGTAGTGTCTACCTCAAAGCATTAAGTATGTCAAATAGGCTTGATCAACATCAACCATAAGTCCCAACCTAGCTATTAATTAGCTTAATAGTAGGTTAGTGTCAATGGACATCAAATTGACCACATAGGGTTCTCAAATCACCAATTCAATGAGACTCAATGACTCAAGGTCACTCAATTCCCTTAGCCTAGGCCAAGAGTAAGAAAAACTACTCAAAAACTAGAGAAACCATTTCATCAAACACCTAAAGTGCAATAAAAGTAATCACAAAATGCAAGAATTAACAAAACCCATAACCATCATAAGCAAGAAATCACCAATAGTAATGAAGGTAAACATAAAAGACATAGAAATATAAAATTTCATGAGAAGAAATTGAGATCAAACAATTGTTCATAAACATAAAAGAGAGCAAAACAAGAAATTAACAAGAGAAACTAAGAAGATTAAGACAATAGAACACTAAAATATAAAGAGAATTGAAATCAAAACAAGAATTGAAAGATAAATTTGAGAGAGATTAACCTAACTTTACCCTAATTTCTATCCTAAATCTAGAGAGAGGAGAGAGCCTCTCTCTCTAGAATTCTATCCTAAAACATGATGAAAACTCAATTATGACTACTTGGTTCATTCTCCCTCCAATCCTTGGGTTCAATATATATATATTGTTTCTTTTATTTTTTCTATTTTTTTCTACATTTTTTTTCACATTTTTTCCGAAGTACATACAAACGTATCAATGCATATGGTTTTACATATTTAATGCATAAGCATGTACCCAATCCCATGATTTTCAAGAAAAATACAAAATACACTTTTATCTCAACCAATGTCCTAAGTTTTCCATACCCAAATGATACACACTCTCACTAGCCTAAGCTAATCAAAGATCCAAATTAAGGGACATTTATTATTTTTCACTTAGGGGTAGTGATGTGCTAAAATTAAGAACAAAAGGGATTAAATAGGCTCAAAATTGGCTAACAATGGTTGACGAAAGGTAGGCTATTTTGGTAAGTAAGCTAAATGAAATGATGGCCTCTATCATATAAATGCATTCATACATAGAATAATGGACATATAGAATCAAACAAATCAAAGATTACAATCATAGAAAGAGAATAATGCATACAAGAATGACAATAAGTCGTTATATGATGTAACCACGCAATTGGGCTCAAAACTCACATGCTTGTGTTCTTAGCTCAAAAATCATGTTCCAAAATAAATTCTTCAAGCAAGTTCAATAGAATTTTTTTTTAAATTGGTAGGGTACCCTAAAAACAGTTTTCTTGGAAAAGAAATCATCACCCTAACCAAGTAGTCCTAACATAAAAAGAAGTGGTAAAATATATACAATTTCTAACTAACATGCAACCTAACATGCAATGCAATAACTAACTACAAAGAAAATTAAGAATTGGTGTTGAAAAAGGAAATTGTTACCCATGGAGATCGGTCGGACGACCTCCCCACACTTGAAGATTGCACCGTCCTCGGTGCATGCAAAGAAGAGCAAGATGGACGGGTTGCTACAACTGATGAGCTTCCTCAAAGGATTGTGTGGGTAGACTTGTTTGTTGCCCCATTTAGAAGCTTTTTCTTTTCCTCTTTTGGTGGCCAACCTAAAAGGAAAGAAAAAGAAAGAAAATTAAGCCTACAACAAAGATATCAAAGCAAATGGAACATAGGCGGGGGCTAATGCCAAATAAGAGTAAGGTTCTCTACTACATAATAGCTACAACATGTGAGTGAGAAAATAATATAAGCTAAGGCATATTAACTAACACTTGATGCAAGAGTAAAGTCAAAGCATAAAGAGCACTCAGAAGCATCAAATTCAGATAGAAAGAGTGGGTCATGAAAGGCATGCAAGGTCATATCAATGCACAAAGAATATAAGAGTCATACAAGATTAAGCATTAATTTAAAAGTTTCATCACCCAAAAATATCAAACAAGTCAAGAAGTACCAAGATTAATCAAGAAATTCTCAACAATTTAGTAAGAGAATTCAACACCATTATTAAAATAAGAAACTTAGAAAAGAAAATAAGAACAAGCTATAAAAAAATTAAAATGCAATGAATAAAAGTATGCAAATGCAATAAACAAAAGAAAATGAAATATGAGAAAAAAAAATAGAAAGTGAAAAAATTTCTTTTTTTTTTGGAACATAAAAAAGAAGAAAGGAAGAAAGGAAGAAGAAAGAAGAAGAAAAGAAAAAGGAAGAAGAAAAAAAAAACAGGGTGCGAAGGGATGCATAAGCGTCGCCCATGCTTAAGCATAGATTGCAGGAAGAACAATCGACGCTTACGCGTCACCCACGCTTATGCGTGGATTGCGGCAGGGACAATCGACGCTTAAGCGTCACCTACGCTTACGCGTGGGTTGTGCTTTTCGCACAGTGCTCGCGCGATGTTCGCGCAACTCTTGGGAAAATGTACCAAGAGTTGCAAATGCACAATTGATGCGCACGCGTTCGTCATGCTTAAGCGTGGGTTGACCACTTTTTTTTAAAGAAGCCTAAAACAGAATTAAACACTCTCCTAACCTATGAACATTCTAAATCACCCAAAATTCAAATTTAACAATAGATCTTTTGGTTTTTGAAAAATTTTCAAATACAAAATAAACAAAAATTACACTTCAAGCAAAATACAATTTAACAACAACTAACCTACAACTCAAGGCATAAATCTAATCATACAAACTAGCAACCAAAAATACTAGAACAAGAGTATGCAAAGAAGAAAACTACCTAACAATGACAACTCAATTCATTCATTCATTATATATACAAGAGAATGGAAAGAGTTTACCATGGTGGGGTGTCTCCCACCTAGTACTTTTAGTTTAAGTCCTTAAGTTGGACATTCGAGAAGCTCCTTATCATGGCGGCTTATGCTTGAACTCATCTTGAAACTTCCACCAATGCTTGGACTTCAAGTAAGCTCCAAAATTCAAAATCAATGGCACCAAGCTTTGATGAAGTTCCACACAAGCTAAGGGCTCCCAAAATTGATCCTCATATATTCCCGGATCCCAAATCTTGATTTTGCACTCATCTTCAAGTTGATCATCATGATTCCACTTGGGTGGTAGGTGATCCGAATTCTCACGTAAGCGCCAAAGCATCCTCCTAGACCCTTTCAATTGAGAACTATACCACCCATTGCACTTGAAATTTGAGTTTCCAACCATAAGGGACCTTGATTGGCATTTTCACCCACTACTAAATTCTCTTTTGCTCTTAACCCCAAAATAGCTCTAAGTTGCCCATCCGTCTCAATCAAACCATATTCAAGTGGGAAGGTAAAGATTAGAGATAAGAATTTTACCCACTCGAATGTTATGTTGGATGGTGACTTAGGAAGGGACGTCTCCAATGGTCTTGTAAGTTCCATTCCCTTGTGCTCTTCTTGGATTACCTCCACCTCTTGGCAAGCTTCTTCCATGTCCTCTTCTTGACAAAGTTTTTCATGTTCAACCACTTCTTCACCAACTTCTTCTAGCTCTTCTCCACTCTTCACGTCACCACTTGGAGGTAATGTGGAACTTACCTCAGCATTTACCTTAATTTCAATAGGAGAAGATTCCTCAAATACCCTTATCTTCAAGAGGACGATTTGTTATTTGCTCACATTCTTCCAATTCTCCATCATTCTTTATATGCCTAAGAGGTTGCGCATTATCCTCCTCAACATCATCTTCAAGTTCAATGGAAGAAAGTTCAACAACTTCCATAAAATCATCAACAACACCACTTGGTGTGGGAGTGTTTCCCAAACTTGAAATCTACCTCTTGTTCAACTTCGCCTAGCTTTTTAACCACTTCTTCTTCATTAACAATCTCTTCACTCTCCACTTGTTGCAAGACATACCCCATCTCCTTGTCCTCATGTCGAGATTCTAAAATCTCCTTCATGCTCCTTTCTTCGGTTGATTTCTCACATTCATCCATGGAGATACTTTGCTTGTTGCATGAGTCCCATGATTCCAAGGTAGCAGTAATTTTAACAAGCTGAGCCATGATTTTTTCAAATATGGGAGGTGATTCATCTTGTAGTTGAGAGTTCTCATACATTGGAGGTGGCTCATCTTGGTAATAACATGGAGGTAGTGGTTCTTGAGGGTATTGGGGGTTGAATTAGGGTGGTTCTTCATATGGTTCATAAGGTTCACAAGGTGGTTGGTATGGTGGATATGGGTTGGGGTCATATGGGGGTGTTTGGTGGTAAGGGACTTGTGAGTATGGTGGATAGCGATGTTGAGGAGGGGGTTCATAAGCATAGGTCGGTGGTGATTGTGATTGATAACTACAATAAGGATTATCACACACACTAGATCGATATGCATTAGGAGTGGGGTTATACCTATAAGTGTCCGGAGGAGATTGTTGCCAAGAAGGTTGATCAATCCCTTGAGGCTCCTCCAATCTTTGATCGTTCCATCCTTGATGCACATCCTCATTGAAGTTTCTATTCCCTACAACATCATTGCAACCAAACTCATAGCCAAAGGGATGAGAATTCATAGTAGCAAAGAGAAACAAAAACTAACAAAAATGAGAAGCAAAGTCCTAAACCTAACAAATACCAACAAACAAGCAAAAGACAAACATATTCACATATTCACAATAGCCAATAATATAACACCATTGCAATTCCCCGGCAACGGCGCCATTTTTATAATGAGAATTCGTCATGTCGGTCTAGAATTTCTCTTATAGAAATGAGAACTTCGTTGTAAGCATAGCTCCAAACTAACAAACAATTCTCACATAAAAAATTTGAGTTGTCACAAGTACAAACCCCAATAAAAATTAATTGAAGTATTTAAACATCGGGTCATCTCATAAGGAATTGCAATGAAGTGATCAATTATTGGCTATGAAGATGCAAGGGGGGTTTGATTTGGAAATTGACAAGAAAAAATAAATGACAAGAAATTAAATGAGAAGAACTAATAAAATAAAGGAAAGAACTCTTGGCTAGACATAGGTAATTAAGATCACCATCCTTGTCTACAAACCATACATTGATAATTATGAGGGACCAACCCATTAAGTCTACTCCTATGCTTGAAGTAAGTGTAGTGTCTACCTCAAAGCATTAAGTATGTCAAATAGGCTTGATCAACATCAACCATAAGTCCCAACCTAACTATTAATTAGCTTAATAGTAGGTTAGTGTCAATGGACATCAAATTGACCACATAGGGTTCTCAAATCACCAATTCAATGAGACCCAATGACTCAAGGTCACTCAATTCCCTTAGCCTAGGCCAAGAGTAAGGAAAACTAATAAAAAACTAGAGAAACCATTTTATCAAATACCTAGAGTGCAATAAAAGTAAACATCACAAAATACAAGAATTAACAAAACCCATAACCATCATAAGCAAGAAATCACCAATAGCAATAAAGGTAAATATAAAAGACATAGAAATATAAAATTTCATGAGAAGAAATTGAGATCCAACAATTCTTCATAAACAAAAAAGAGAGAAAATAAGAAATTAACAAGAGAAACTAAGAAGATTAAGACAACAGAACACTAAAATATAAAGAGAATTGAAATCAAAACAAGAATTGAAAGATAAATTTGAAAGAGATTAACCTAACTTTACCCTAATTTCTATCCTAAATCTAGAGAGAGGAGAAAGCCTCTCTCTCTAGAATTCTATCCTAAAACATGATGAAAATTCAATTATGACTACTTGGTTCATTCTCCCTCCAATCCTTGGATTCAATAGCATCAGAAATGAGTTGGATTGGGCCTAAAATGCTTCAGAAATCGCTGGCCACATTTTTCCCAAAAGGGTCCACGCTGGTCCTGCGACGCGTGCGCGTCACCTAACTCTAAGGCAACTATGGAAAATTTTATCTCATTTTGAAGACCTAGATGTTAGCTTTCCAACGCAACTGGAACTGCCTCATTTGGATCTTCGTAGCTTAAGTTATGATCGATTTAGTACGAAGAGGTCAGGATTGACAGCTTTGCAGTTCCTTTATTTCTTCATGAGTTCTCCCACTTTGCATGCTTTTTCTTCATTCCTTCAATCCAATCCTTGCCTTCTAAACTTGATATCACTTAACAAACATATCAAGGGATCGAATGGAATTAAAGTGAATTAAATTTAGCTATTTTAAGGCCTAAAAAGCATGTTTTTACACTTAAGTACAAATTAAGGGAGAATTACAAAACTATGCTATTTCATTGAATAAATGTGAGAAAAGTTGATAAAATTCCCTAAATTAAGCACAAGATAAACCATAAAATTGGGGTTTATTAGCCGTCGTCCTCTCCCTGCAGCACGCCATCGTCCTCCATAGCTCCACGAAGGCCACAGCAACACGCCGTCGTCCTTGTAGCGCCTCTCTCTCCGTCGTCCTCCCTGCACTCTGCCACTCTGTCTACATCAGCAAATAATCAAGAATGGAGCCTGAGTTAGGTTGATTCTTCTACTTTTGATCCAGTCTCTTGCTATTTTTGACTTCTTGATTTTCTCTGTCGTTCTATTATTTTTTACTTCTTGATTTACTGTTCTCTCTTCTTCTAATTTTTGTTGGCTGCTACTACTATTATCTATTTTTTTAATTTATTGATTTTAATTTGTTAATAAATCATTATTATTGCTACTGCTACTGTTAACTGTTATTGTTAACTGTTTATTTTTATTATTACTGCTGCTAAATTGATTTGAATTTGAATTTGTTAATCTGTTAATTAAAAAGTGGAGACTCCAAATGTGGTTTTGGTGGTATTTGTGTTGTTTTAATGGATTGGTGGTGTGATGAGGTTGATAATAAATATCCGCTGTTATTATGAAAAGTTTCACGGGTGGAATAATTCTAAATCTTTTTTTGAAACCTTTGAATATGGAGCAAATGGTACAATGAACATGACAAGTCTTCTTGCCTTATTGGTTTGATGGCTGCTGCTATTTTTTGCTTTTAACTTGTTATTGATTCAATAATTTATTGTTATTTTGTTTTTGGTTTTGATTCACTATTGTGTTGATATTTAATGTTGTATCTGTGATATTTTTGTAGTTTTATCATAGTATGAAGGATAACATTGGTGAAACTGAAGATGGAACTGGTGGACATGTAATGCTCCTCTAAACAAATCCGTAAATATAAGATCACCAACAAATTGATTGATTGAATCATTTTTTCATTAATCTATTTTTATTTTATAAATATTATTTGTTATAAGTGTTCATTGTTTTATAGAAGTTGCATCCACTCTTCATCCTAAAATTTTTTTATATCTTTTATATGATTCTTCCTTTTTTAAATTTTGTATCATTATGATGAGCTATGTGCTCATATTGTTCATTGTTTTTGTTTGAATTAATTAAAAAACCGAACAAACCGAACCAAAACAAACTAATTTTAATTGGTTTGGTTTGGTTCGGATGATCTTGACATAAAATCGAACCAAACCGAACTGCAGTTTTAATAAACCATAGGATCGGATGGCTTTTTCTTAAATAACCAGACCAAACCGCACTGCGAACACCCCTAACATATATACATATACAAACAAAACTTCTTATACAAGTAACTTATAAATATACATATATACATATCATTAGAACTCCTATCCCTCTTACAAATATAATAATAAAGGCGAGGAAAAACTATAACTGTACACACAATAACATAGAATCCAATCAGATGCTTGAAAGAAACTCCTTAAAATCTTCGTCCGTCCTAAAAAGGAAAACCTATAGGGGTTTGAGAACATTGTCCTCACCGGTTCTCAATATAGGATTTTTAAGAATTGTCATAAGAGGATATTTGAAAGAAAACTATTTTTTTATTGTAGTGATCATCACTCGTCTTATGAATCTTTTTGAAAATCAACTGTTCATCATAAAAAACCCAAACCTTTTTTAAAAAAACATTAGTTAATTACCCAAAATCATAATTCATATTTTTTGAATTTATAAAAACTCCGATTAAACACAATATCTCGTAACCTTTCACTACGTGTACCAAAGAAGCAATTTCATCAAACTTGTAAAACTCGGTTAATTAACGGCTAATTAATCCATAAATGAGAATTTATTCTAGAAAGCCAAAAATATGATTTTTATGGCTAAAGATGATAGAGGAGATTGAGACGAGAATTTCGGTACCAATTTTATAGAAATCGGACCAAGATTGGACCGAACGGGCCAAACCGGGCCAACCGGACCCAAAGTGGGCCCTTGACCCAACTAAACTAAGCCAAAACCCTAGTTTTCAGCACTCCCTCTCCTCATTTATTACACACACACGCTAAAATGGAGTAAGGGAGGGGAAGAACACTCTCTCAAACTTATATCTCTCACTTGATCTTCAAACTATCATAACTTTTGATCTAGAGCTCCGATCACCGCACTGTTTGCGGCCACGCGTTCATCGCGAAGAGCTTTATAAAACCCATATAATTAATCTTGAGGTAAATTACGTTTCGCTCTTCGAATTTCCAGCCTTGATTTCGAGTTTCATGAGCAAAAATGTTGAGATTTTGGGCTCTTTGATGTTATAGGACCCAACTTTCTTGAAGGAGAAGGTTAATCTTGTCTCTTTGGATCTTGGGTGTGGTAAGATTCTCAACCCTAGTGTAATTTGTTGTTCTATGATGTTTGGGTATTGAGATGTTGTGTATGAGTATGATGATTGTGGCTTAGGTTGTGTATATTGAATATTGGGGCTTGATTGAGACCTTGGAAAGCTTGAAAAGGGATTTTTGGTGGTAAAAATCTATTCTTGGAGGTGTTGAGACCTAGAGGACTTATGGACAAGTGGTTTGGAAGTACTCCGGTTGAGCTTGGAAAATCGGTTAAGGTATGGTCTCAGTTTCTCGTATCTAATATGTAATGTGGTAGGAAATACTTAGGCTAGAGGCCTTAAGATAGGCATTGAATTGATGATGTTGTTGAATGGTTGAGATATATGATGTGATCATATATGTGATTATGAATATTGATGCCTTTATTGTGTGATATATGAGAAACTGCATGTTGTGATATATGCTTGATGAATGATTGAGGTTGAATTGGTGGGTGGTACCATGTTGATGGTGAGTATGATGATGATTATGTATAATGATGTTTGATTTGGAAATGGTATTATCAGAAATTGGGATGAGAAATTATGTGTGATATGATATTGTGTTTGCCCTGTAGCCATTTGATTGAGAAGTGTTAAAATGGTTGGACGGTGGTTTTGAAAATTTTGGTAAAGTATCAATGTGTGAGTTGAGGATGGCTTGATGTTGATTTTGGTACATTTTGATTGATTTCGAAAAAGGCAAAATTGGCATGTTTTGGTTGATTTTGAAAAGAGTTGAAAATGGTTTGTATTGAAAATGGCACCTTGTGGTTTTGTATGAAAACATAGTTTTCGGGCATGTTTTGACGGGACATAACTTGGACTACGGATTCCCGTTTTGTACCAAACTTATTTAGAAATGAAATTGGATCCGGGATGTCCACGCTGCTGGAGGAACGGGCGAAAAACGATTTAAAATGAGAAAGTTATGTCCGTCGAAAGATTGGGGGTTGAATCTGTGAATTCTGCAGCTTTTAACTTAGAAAATTTTTAGCAGAATGATCCTCCGCGCGTAGGCGCACTTGGCGCGTACGCGCAGTTCTTCAAGAAAGCACTATCCACGCGTGCGCATGGTGTGCGCGGGCGCGTCGATGTGCTGCACCAAATGCCCAGCTATTTTCCCGAGAGTTGTGCCAGAGTTGTGCCAGTTTTGTGCCTGGGGCGCAAGAGCACCCACGCGTACGCGTGGCTGACACTTGCGTGTCGTTTGGCTATTTTTCAATCCGCGCGTCTGCGCGTATGACGCTTGCGCGTCGATGAGTTTTGTGGCCATCCACGCGTGCGCGTGGAGTGCACGTACGCGTGGCCCTGTTTTCATCCCAAAGTTGATTTTTGAGTTTTAAAGGCCAAATTTCATACTTCTAAGCCTCCGATCTCACCACTTATGTCTTAAATCATTATGATATGCCTAGCAATGAGACAAAGAGCTAGTGAATGTGGTAACTTGCGAGTGAAGCAAGGGAAAAATGAATGATCAATGAGGATCAAAGATGATTATGTGAGATGCGGAGGATGGCGGTGGAAGTGCTTGTTATGTCATGGGTTGAAGGGCCGTAATTGTTAATGAATTGGCTGGTTATGGATTTAACCGTGAGCCGGATGGCTGGATCATTGCCGTGTTACGGCGGAGCCATGATTATGGCTAAGTATAAATGCATATATGCTGTTGAATGAATTGTGAATGTTTGCACTTCTACTATTGGAGATGAGGGTTTCCCTGGGAGGAAGCAGTGGCTAGCCACCACGTGCTCCAGGTTGAGACTCGAAGCTCTTTTGACCTTATGTCGTCAGGGTGGCCGGGCACTGTGATAGCCCCGGATGAGCTCACCCCCATAAATATTCACCAGTGAGGGTGATGGATATGGATCATGATTATGATCACGATTTGTTGAGTATAACTCGAGTTGGGGAGACACGACAGAGGGACAGTCCAATGGTTAGCTACCAGGACTTGTCGGGTTGGCTCTATAACCGACAGATGATATCATCAGCCACTAGGGACAGGCATTCATCATATGCATACTATATGAATTGTTTGAGATTGCCTATTCGACTGCATATTACTTGCTAATTGTCTAAATGCCTTATTAGTACACGGAATCGTGATTACACTTTAATTATGTAAAATTCATCGCTCTTTCTTTCCCTGTCAATGGCTCCAAAAACGTGGTGCCAGTACCATGGTTCACAACTCCGTGTAACTGACCAGCAAGTGCACTGGGTCGTCCAAGTAATACCTTACGTGAGTAAGGGTCGAATCCCACGGAGATTGTCGGTATGAAGCAAGCTATGGTCACCTTGCAAATCTCAGTTAGGCAGATATAAATTGATGATGGTGTTTTCGAATAATAAATAATAGAATATGGATAGAGGTACTTATGTAAATCATTGGTAGGAATTTCAGATAAGCGAATGGAGATGCTTTTCGCTCCTCTGAACCTCTGCTTTCCTGCTATCTTCATCCAATCAGTCTTACTCCTTTCCATGGCTGGCTTTATGTGATACATCACCATTGTCAACGGCTACTTTCGGTCATCTCTCGGGAAAATGATCCAATGCCCTGTCATGGCACGGCTAATCGTCTGGAGGCATCACCCTTGTCAATGGCTTCATCTTATCCTCTCAGTGAAAATGATCAATGCACCCTGTCACGGCACGGCTATTCATCTGTCGGTTCTCGATCATGCTGGAATAGGATTTACTATCCTTTTGCGTCTGTCACTAACGCCCTGCAATCGCGAGTTTGGAGCTCGTCACAGTCATTCATTCATCGAATCCTACTCGGAATACCACAGACAAGGTTTAGACTTTCCGGATTCTCTTGAATGCCGCCATCATTCTAGCTTACGCCACGAAGATTCTGATTAAGAGATCTAAGAGATACTCATTCAATCTAATGTAGAACGGAAGTGGTTGTCAGGCACGCATTCATAGGGAATGATGATGATTGTCACGTTCATCACATTCAGGTTGAAGAGCGAATGAATATCTTAGAAGGGAAAAAAGATGAATTGAATATAAAACAGTAGTACTTTGTATTAGTCTTTGAGGAACAGCAGAGCTCCACACCTTAATCTATGGAGTGTAGAAACTCTACCGTTAAAATTACATAAGTGAAAGTCCAGGCATGGCCGAGAGGCCAGCCCTCAAATGTGATCTAAGATAGCATACAACTGATCAAAGATAGTCAAAAAGACTTATAAAAGGTCCTATTTATAATAAACTAGTTACTAGGGTTTACATGAGTAAGTAATTGATGCATAAATCCATTTCCGGGGCCCACTTGGTGTGTGCTTGGGCTGAGCTTGAGTGTTGCACGTGTAGAGGTCCTTCTTTGAGTTGAACGCCAGTATTTGTGCCAGTTTGGGCGTTCAACTCTGGTTTTGGCTCCTTTTCTGGCGCTGGACGCCAGATTTGGGCAGAGAGCTGGCGTTGAACGCCAGTTTACGTCATCTATTCTTGGCCAAAGTATGGACTATTATATATTGCTGGAAAGCCCTGGATATCTACTTTCCAACGCAATTGGAAGCGCGCCATTTCGAGTTCTTTAGCTCTAGAAAATCTACTTTGAGTGCAGGGAGGTCAGAATTCAACAGCATCAGCAGTCCTTCTTCAACCTCTGAATCTGATTTCTGCTCAAGTCCCTCAATTTCAGTCAGAAAATACCTGAAATCACAGAAAAACACACAATCTCATAGTAAAGTCCAGAAATGTGAATTTAACATAAAAACTAATGAAAACATCCCTAAAAGTAACTAGATCCTACTAAAAATAATGCCAAAAAGCGTATAAATTATCCGCTCATCACTTATCTATTCCTATTTGTATGTCTCTTGTTTGATTTAGCTGTGTTTGCTACATTATACTCCTGCTGGTGGTTGGGAGGTCTGAAGGAATTGGAAAGGGAAGTATTAGTTAGACTGAAGGATCTTTAGTCAGTTGCCACTTATGGTTTAGCTTATTTATAAGCTTTGATATTATCTGGAGGAAGTCCTAGGATTGCCTTCGGCTTTCCTCTATTATTACATGTTATATATGGGGAACTGTTACCATGCTGGGGACCTCTGGTTCTCACCCATGCGGATTTTGTGGTTTTCAGATGCAGGACGCGAGGCTTCTCGTTGAGGCATGCTGGAGACTTCTGGATTAGCGAAGATCCTTGTTCTCGGGACTTTGTTTTGATTTTATGATTTCTCTTAGATACTTTTATCCCCATTGAATAATACAAACTGTGATGACTCCTCTTAAAGGGGATTTTGGAGACTAGGTTCTCTGTTTTTGTGTCCCTTTGGGTTTTCTTTGGGGTTTCCTTATTTTATTATATGTATATATTGCTATGCTCAGACCGGTTATCTTCACATCCGGATTTGAGTTTTGATATTCCTGTTTTTGACACTCTTTTGTATATATATAATCTCGCATTAGCTTATCCCTGTTCGTTATCGATCGGAGTGTTGCGCTTTCGAGTTACGGTTTTTGTTTACCCTATTTTCTACAAAGGCTCCTAGTTATAATCAATCATTCATACTACTATACGTACTAAATTTTAATTCTAGAGGTCGTAATACCTTGCCATCTCAAAATTATGACTTAAGCATAAGACCCTGTATGGTAGGGTGTTACATTATGGTATCAGAGCAGTTCGTTCCTGTAGAGCCTGAGGGACGGACTGACTATGCTTCTGTGCATTCTCTGTATGTGTGTTATGTGCTGTTAGTATATCTACTTGATACAGTTGGCATAAACGTTCATGAGCATGCATTTGGGACTTTGAAGCACTAAACTTCTGATATTGAGACTGATCAACTTAATATCGATTGTTTGGTGTGTATAGGAACCAGATGGTGCCTCATGGACGCGGTAGAGGCCGTGGGAGAGGTCATACAAACGCTCGTGCGCCAGAGATTAACCCTAATGACCCGGTGAACTTTATGACTGCGTTGGAGAACATGGCTGCTGCTATGCAAGCCACTGCTGAGGCTCTTGGTCAACAGATGAACAACCATGGTAATGATAGAGGTGGAGTTCAGGGCCCGATGACACTGGCAAACTTTTTGAAGGTTAATCCACCTAAGTTCAAGGGAACCACTAGCCCGACTGAGGCCGATACATGGTTTCAGGCCATGAAACGAGCACTGCAAGCGCAAGTGGTACCTGAAGGGCAGCGTGTGGAGTTTGCTACCTATTTGCTCACTGGGGAAGCGTCGCATTGGTGGCAAGGAATCTGACGCCTCCTACAGCAGGGTGACGATTATATCACCTGGGATGTCTTCCAAGAGGAGTTCTATAAGAAGTACTTTCCGACTTCTGCTAGGACGGCCAAGGAGCTTGAATTATTGTAGCTGAAGCAGGGTACTATGTCCGTATCTAAGTATACTGACAAGTTTGAGGAGCTGTTTAGATTCTCTCGTATGTGTCAAGGGACTCCGGTGGAATATGAGGAATGGAAGTGCGTTAAGTATGAAGGAGAACTCCGGAGTGATATTTTCAGCTCAGTGAGACCAATGGAGATCAGAACTTTCTCCGAGTTGGTGAACAAGTGTAGAGTTGCTGAAGAGTGCGTGAAGAAGGCGGCTGCTGAGAGAGAGAGTCACAAAGGATCATTCCCACAGAACCGAGGGAAGAGCTTTGCACCTAGAGGTCCACCTTTCAAGAGGGGAGGTTCTTTTAGGAGGCCAACAACAACAACTCCCAAGGAAAAAGGTTTCGGATGCAGCCTCAGAATGATCAAACTTGTACTAGGTGTGGAAGTCACCATCCGGGAGCACCATGCAAGGCCGGATGGGGTTTGTGCTACAATTATGGAAAGGCGGGGCATAAAGCCGCAAATTGTCCGGAGAAGCAGAAACAAGGTGCTGAGAAAGCACAGCAGACTGGTCGGGTGTTCACCACTTCAGCTATAGGTGCTGAGGGATCTGAGGCACTTATCCGAGGTAACTGTGAAATAGCTGATCAAACTTTAAATGCTTTATTTGATTCGGGAGCATCGCATTCATTCATTGCATTTGAGAAAGCCCATGAGTTAGGATTGAAGATCGTAACCTTAGGTTATGACCTAAAAGTGTATAATACTACCCATAAGGCCATGGTAACTAGGCTAGGATGACCGAAAGTTTTGTTTAGGTTCAAGCAGCATGATTTTGTCCATAATTTAATCTGCTTACCGATGATCGGTCTTGACCTTATCTTGGGATTGGACTGGTTATCTGAGAACCATGTCCTGCTTGATTGTTCTACAAAGTCGGTGTACTTTATGCCGGAAGATACAGGAGGACCGGTCGTGGTGAATAATTATTACTTGAATTCGATGATGGTGAACTGTTCCGAAATCGAATGTCAGGGTATCCTGTTGTTAACCGCTGGTGTTTCGGGTGATGATCAAAGGTTGGAAAAGATTCCAGTGGTGTGTGAGTTTCCGGAAGTGTTTTCCGATGACATTGATGAATTTCCACCTAACTGAGAGGTCAAGTTTGCTATTGAATTGGTGTCTGGGGCGGGACCAATCTCAAGTGCTCCTTACAGAATGTCACCGTTAGAGATGGCCGAGCTAAAGTCTCAGTTAGAGGATTTGTTGGGTAAGAACTTTATCCGACCAAGTGTTTTCCCGTGGGGTGCTCCAATGTTACTGGTAAAGAAGAAAGATGGGAGTATGCGGCTCTGTGTGGATTACAGGCAGCTGAACAAGGTCACGATAAAGAATAAGTATCCATTGCCGAGAATTGATGATCTCATGGATCAATTACAAGGAGTTGGGGTTTTCTCCAAGATCGATTTGCGATCCGGTTATCACCAGATAAGGGTGAGAGGTGAGGATATCCCTAAGACCACTTTCAGGACTCGTTATGGTCATTACGCGTACACTGTAATGTCTTTTGGGTTGACAAACGCTCCTGCAGTATTCATGGATTATATGAACAAAGTGTTCCGTCCGTTTCTGGATAAATTCGTTGTTGTCTTCATTGACAACATACTAATTTATTCCAAGACTAAAGAAGAGCATGCGGAGTACTTGAGGATCATGTTGCAGATCCTAAAGGAGAAGAAACTCTATGTGAAACTGTCTAAGTGTGAGTTTTGGAAGAGTGAGGTGAAGTTTTTGGATCACGTGGTGAGTAAGAAGGGGATAGCTGTAGATCCAGCTAAGGTGGAGGCTGTGATAGATTGGAAGCAACCAACCACATTAACTGAGATAAGGAGTTTTTTGGGCTTAGCTGGCTATTATCGAAGGTTCATCAAAGGCTTTTCACAATTAGCCTTGCCGTTGACAAAGTTAACCCGCAAAGACACTCCGTTCGTTTGGACTCCTGAGTGCGAGGAGAGCTTTCAGGCATTGAAGAAAAAGTTGACCACTGCACCTGTGTTAGTGTTACCTGAGCCGAACGAGCCTTTTGAGGTGTACTGTGATGCCTCATTAAAGGGTCTAGGGTGCGTGCTGATGCAGCATCATAATATGGTGGCATATGCCTCATGACAGTTGAGACCTCATGAAGTTAGTTACCTTACGCACGATTTGGAACTCGCTGCGGTCGTGTTTGCCTTGAAGGTGTGGAGGCATTATCTCTATGGGGTAAGTTCTAAGTCTTCTCCGATCACAAGAGCTTGAAATATCTCTTTGATCAGAAAGAGCTTAATATGAGGCAGAGAAGGTGGATGGAATTATTGAAGGACTACAATTTTGAGTTGAATTACCATCCGGGAAAGGCGAATGTAGTGGCCGATGCGTTAAGTCGGAAGTCGTTATATGCGGCTTGGATGATGCTTCAAGAGGAGAAGTTGCTCAAGGGATTCGAGAGTCTAAAAATTGGTGCTCAAGAAGTATCTGAAACTTTGTGTTTGAGCCGATTAGAAATCTCAAGTGACTTTAAGTCCGAACTCCTAAAGGCCCATGAGAATGATGAAGCGTTATGGAAGGTGTTACCGGCTATTGAGCAAGGGAAACAGTGGAGAGTGTCGGAAGAAAAAGATGGGTTATGGAGATTCAAGGGTAAAATCATTGTGCCGGATATTGGCACTTTGAGGCAAGATATCTTAAAGAAGGCACACAAAAGCAGATTCTCCATTCACCCGGGAAGTACTATGATGTACCATGATTTAAAGGCGATGTTTTGGTGGTCGGGTATGAAGAATGATGTGGCGGAATATGTTTCAAAGTGCTTAACCTGTCAAAAGGTAAAGATTGAACATCAAAGACCTTCCGGAATGTTGCAACCTTTAGAGGTTCCGCAATGGAAGTGGGAAAGTATTACAATGGACTTTGTGTCAGGATTGCCAAGGACTAGGACTGGTTTTGATGCTATCTGGGTGATTGTGGACCGACTGACGAAATCAGCCCACTTCTTACCCATTCGGATGACTTACACCCTTGAGGAACTAGCACGGTTGTACATAACAGAGATTGTGAGACTTCATGGTGTACCGGCTACTATAATCTCTGATAGAGATCCTCGCTTCACTTCGAGGTTTTGGGGTGCATTTTAGAAAGCTTTCGGAACCCGACTAAGCTTGAGTACGGCTTACCATCCTCAAACAGATGGTCAATCCGAAAGGACAATCCAAACACTAGAAGATATGTTGAGAGCTTGTGTTCTGGACCAGCCGGCGAGTTGGGATCGATATATGCCGTTAGTGGAGTTTGCATACAATAATAGTTACCATGCGAGTATCGGAATGGCTCCGTATGAGGCTTTGTATGGGAGAAAATGTCAATCTCCGCTATGTTGGTATGAAGCTAGAGAGAAAGGCTTGTTGGGCCCGGAGATGATAGCTCAGACCACTGAACAAGTCAAGAAAATCCGAGATAGGATGCTTACGGCGCAGAGTCACCAGAAGAGTTACGCCGATCAGAGGCGGAAGCCCTTGAAATTTGAGGAAGGAGATCATATTTTTCTTAAGGTTACTCCAACCACGGGAGTAGGTAGGGCGATTAAAGCAAAGAAGTTGAATCCTCGGTACATCGGTCCATTTCAGATCCTGGAAAGGGTTGGACCAGTGGCATATCGGATGGCTCTACCACCTCATCTTTCGAACCTGCACGACGTGTTTCACGTGTCGCAGCTTCGAAAGTACACTCCTGATGCTAGCCATGTGTTAGAACCTAAATCGGTTCAGTTAAGGGAAGATTTGACGCTTCCAGTGGCTCCAGTCAGAATTGATGATACTAGTATCAAACGGTTGTGTAGAAAAGAGGTTTCATTAGTCAAAGTGGCATGGAGTCGAGGTGGTGTTGAGGAACACACTTGGGAACTTGAGTCGAAGATGCGATCGGATTATCCGCACTTATTCTCAGGTAATTTAATTTGAATTTTGTGGGCAAAATTCCCAATTAGGTGGGTAGAATGTAAAACCCAGTTAATTAACGGCTAATTAACCCATAAATGAGAATTTATTCTAGAAAGCCAAAAATGTGATTTTTATGGCTAAAGATGATAGAGGAGATTGAGACGAGAATTTCGGTATCAATTTTATAGAAATCAGACCAAAATTGGACCGAACGGGCCAAACCGGGCCAACCGGACCCAAAGTGGGCCCTTGGCCCAACTAAACTAAGCCAAAACCCTAGTTTTCAGCACTCTCTCTCCTCATTTGTTACACACACACGCTGAAATGGAGTAAGGGAGGGGAAGAACACTCTCTCAAACTTCTATCTCTCACTTGATTTTCAAACTTCTATAACTTTTGATCTAGAGCTCCGATCGCCGCACCGTTTGTGGCCACGCGTTCATCGCGGAGAGTTCTACAAAACTCATACAATCAATCTTGAGGTAAATCACGTTTTACTCTTCGAATTTCCAGTCTTGATTTCGAGTTTCATGAGCAAAAATGTTGAGATTTTGGACTCTTTGATGTTATAGGACCCAACTCTCTTGAAGGAGAAGGTTAATCTTGTCTCCTTGGACCTTGGGTGTGGTAGGATTCTCATCCCTAGTGTAATTTGTTGTTCTATGATGTTTGGGTATTGAGATGTTGTGTATGGGTATGATGATTGTGGCTTAGGTTGTGTATATGTGAATATTGGGGCTTGATTGAGACCTTGGAAAGCTTGAAAATAGATTTTTGGTGGTAAAAATCTGTTCTTAGAGGTGTTGAGACCTAGAGGACTTGTGGACAAGTGATTTGGAAGTACTCCGGTTGAGCTTGGGAAATCGGTTAAGGTATGGTCTCGATTTCTCGTATCTAATATGTAATGTGGTAGGAAATACTTAGGCTAGAGGCCCTAAGATAGGCATTGAATTGATCATGTTGTTGAATGGTTGAGATATATGATGTGATCATATATGTGATTATGAATATTGATGCCTTGATTGTGTGATATATGAGAAACTGCATGTTGTGATATATGCTTGATGAATGATTGAGGTTGAATTGGTGGGTGGTACCATGTTGATAGTGAGTATGATGATAATTATGTATAATGATGTTTGATTTGGAAATGGTATTATCAAAAATTGGGATGACAAAGGATGTGTGATATGATATTGTGTTTGCCCTGTAGCCATTTGATTGAGAAGTGTTAAAATGGTTGGACGGTGGTTTTGGGAATTTTGGTAAAGTGTCAATGTGTGAGTTGAGGATGGCTTGATGTTGATTTTGGTACATTTTGATTGATTTTGAAAAAAGCGAAATTGGCATGTTTTGGTTGATTTTGAAAAGAGTTGAAAATGGTTTGTTTTGAAAATGGCACCTTGTGGTTTTGTATGAAAACATGGTTTTCGGGCATGTTTTGATGGGACATAACTTGGACTACGGATCCCCGTTTTGTACCAAACTTATTTAGAAATGAAATTGGATCTGGGATGTCCACGCCGCTAGAAGAACGGGCGGAAAACGATTTAAAATGAGAAAGTTATGTTCGTCGAAAGATTGGGGGTTGAATCTGTGAATTCTGCAGCTTTTAACTTAGAAAATTTTTAGCAGAATGACCCTCCGCGTGTAGGCGCACTTGGCGCGTACGCACCGTTCTTCAAGAAAGCACCATCCACGCGTGCGCGTGGTGTGTGCGGGCGCGTCGATGCGCTGCACCAAATGCCTAGCTATTTTCCTGAGAGTTGTGCCAGAGTTGTTCCAGTTTTGTGCCTGGGAC
This sequence comes from Arachis hypogaea, assembly GCF_003086295.3. Classification (NCBI taxonomy): domain Eukaryota; kingdom Viridiplantae; phylum Streptophyta; class Magnoliopsida; order Fabales; family Fabaceae; genus Arachis; species Arachis hypogaea. Next base: position 37,707,133 of record NC_092049.1, on the reverse strand, counting down.
ACAAGAGCACCCACGCGTACGCGTGGCTGACGCTTGCACGTCGTTTGGCTATTTTTCAATCCGCGCGTCTGCGCGTATGATGCTTGCGCGTCGATGAGTTTTGTGGCCATCCACGCGTGCGCGTGGAGTGCGCGTACGCGTGGCCCTGTTTTCATCCCAAAGTTGATTTTTGAGTTTTAAAGGCCAAATTTCATACTTCTAAGCCTCCGATCTCACCACTTATGTCTTAAATCATTATGATATGCCTAGCAATGAGACAAGGAGCTAGTGAATGTGGTAACTTGCGAGTGAAGCAAGGGAAAAATGAATGATCAATGAGGATCAAAGATGATTATGTGAGATGCGGAGGATGGCGGTGGAAGTGCTTGTTATGCCATGGGCCGAAGGGCCATAATTGTTAATGAATTAGCTGGTTATGGATTTAACCGTGAGCCGGATGGCTGGATCATTGTCGTGTTACGGCGGAGCCATGATTATGGCTAAGTATAAATGCATATATGCTGTTGAATGAATTGTGAATGTTTGCACTTCCACTATCGGAGATGAGGGTTTCCCTGGGAGGAAGCAGTGGCTAGCCACCACGTGCTCCAGGTTGAGACTCAAAGCTCTTTTGACCCTATGTCGTCAGGGTGGCCGGGCACTGTGAAAGCCCCGGATGAGCTCACCCCCATAAATATTTACCAGTGAGGGTGATGGATATGGATCATGATTATGGTCATGATTTGTTGAGTATAACTCGAGTTGGGGAGACACGACAGAGGGACAGTCCAATGGTTAGCTACCAGGACTTGTCGGGTTGGCTCTATAACCGACAGATGATATCATCAGCCACTAGGGACAAGCATTCATCATATGCATACTATATGAATTGTTTGAGATTGCCTATTTGACTGCATATTACTTGCTAATTGTCTAAATGCCTTATCTATTCCTATTTGTATATCTCTTATTTGATTTAGCTGTGTGTGCTACATTATACTCCTGCTGGTGGTTGGGAGGTCTGAAGGAATTGGAAAGGGAAGTATTAGTTAGACTGAAGAATCTTTAGTCAGTTGCCACTTATGGTTTAGCTTGTTTATAAGCTTTGATATTATCTGGAGGAAGTCCTAGGATTGCCTTCGGCTTTCCTCTATCATTACATGTTATATATGGGGAACTGTTACCATGCTGGGGACCTCTGGTTCTCACCCATGCAGATTTTGTGGTTTTCAGATGCAGGACGCGAGGCTTCTCGTTGAGGCATGCTGGAGACTTCTGGATTAGCGAAGATCCTTGTTCTCGGGACTCTGTTTTGATTTTATGATTTCTCTTAGATACTTTTATCCCCATTGAATAATATAAACTGTGATGACTCCTCTTAGAGGGGATTTTGGAGACTAGGTTCTCTGTTTTTGTGTCCCTTTGGGTTTCCTTTGGGGTTTCCTTATTTTATTATATGTATATATTGCTATGCTCGGACCGGTTATCTTCGCATCCAGATTTGAGTTTTGATATCCCCATTTTTGACACTCTTTTGTATATATATAATCTCGCGTTAGCTTATCCCTTTTCATTACGTTATCGATCGGAGTGTTGCGCTTTCGAGTTATGATTTTTGTTTACCACTTTTTCTACAAAGGCTCCTAGTTATAATCAATCATTCATACTACTATACGTACTAAATTTTAATTCTAGAGGTCGTAATACCTTGCCATCTCGAAATTATGACTTAAGCATAAGACCCTGTATGGTAGGTGATAAACCCCATTTTGACGGTTTATCCTGTATTGATTTTAAGAGATTTTATCACTTTTTACCCACATTTATTCAATGAAATAGCATGGTTTTGTGATTGTCTCCTTATTTGTGCTTAGATGTGAAAACAAGCTTTTAGACCCTTAATTTGATGGTTTTAATCCCCCTTTGATTCCACTAGATGCCTTGATATGTTTGTTAGTAATTTCAGATTGAAAAGGCTAGGAATGGATCAAAGGAGTGAAGAGGAAAGCATGCAAAGTGGAGAAATCATGAAAAGTCAAAGAAGTTGAACTCGACCATGGACGCGCGCGCGCACCTGGCGCTTGCGCGCACATGCGAATCACCCCATGGACGCGTACGCGCACAGTGCGTGTACGCGTCGGTGCTGGTTTATGATTTTTTAATGAAAACGTGACCAACGAATTCTCAAGGGTTGTGGGGCCCAATCCCAACCAACTTTGGCGCCAAAGATGCTATTTAAAGCCAAGGATTGAAGAGCAATGGGGATGGCAATCATACACACTCATTAGGATTAGTTTAGAGTTAGTTTCTAGAGAGAGAAGCTCTCTCTTCTCTCTAGAATTAGGATTAGGATTAGGTTTAGTTCTTAGATCTAGGTTTTAATCTTTGCTTTCTTCCACTTCTGTCTCTCAATTCTTTGTTGCTACATTCATCTTCTTCTATTCTTTTGTTATAATTTCCTTTATGTTGTTCTTATATTTTGTTGTAGATCTAGTATTGTTCCTTCTACATTCTTCCAATTCAATAAGAGGTAATTCATAATAATTGTTCTTCTTTGCTTTTCTATTGTTGATCTCTTGCCTTTGTAGTTGTAGATTCCTTTAATTCCTGCAATTAATAATGTTTACTTCTATTGCACTCTATGTGTTTGTTGAAATGCCTCTTCTAAATGTAGTGTAGATTTTGTTCCTCTTGGCCTAGGTAGAGTAATTAGTGACACTTGAGTTATCTAATCCCTTTGTTGATTGATAATTGGAGAGATTGCTAATTGGTTTGGAGTGCACTAAAGCTAGTCTTTCCTTGGGAGTTGGCTAGGACTTGTGGCTCAAGTCAATTCATCCACTTGACTTTCCTTTAATTAGTAAGGGTTAACTAAGTGGTAGCAATGAACAATTCTCATCACAATTGAGAAGGATAACTAGGATAGGACTTCTAATTTTCATACCAAACCAAGAGCCTTTATAGTTGTTAGTTTATTTTCATTTCCATTTACTTTTCATGCTTCTTATCCAAAACCCCAAAATAACTCATAACCAATAACAAGACACTTTATTGTAATTCCTAGGGAGAACGACCCGAGGTTTGAATACTTCGGTTATTAATTTTAGGGGTTTGTTTTAGTGACAAACAACTTTTTGTATGAAAGGATTAGTGCTTGGTTTAGAAACTATACTTTACAACGAGATTTTATTTGAGAAATTCTAAACCGTCAAGAATCCGTTCATCAAAATGGCGCCGTTGCCGGGGATTTGCAATGGTGTTATGTTATTGGTTATTGTATATATGTGAATACTGTGAATATGTTTGCTTTTGTTAGCTCTTGCTAGTTTTAGGATTTAATTTTCTTGCTTCTTATTTGATTTTGTTTTCATTTTCTTCTTGCTATCATGAATTCTCACCTTGGCTATGAGTTTGGTTCTCAACATGTTGTAGGAAATGAGGACTATAATGAAGATGTGTATCAACAATGGGATGACCAAAGGTGGGAGGAGTCATATGCATATGATCAATCCTCATGGCAACAACCCCCACCAATGCACTATGAAGAAGAGTCATTCTATGATGCATATCAATCCAATGGCTATGGTGAATCACCTTGTGACTTTCAAGAACCACCACCATATGCCTATGAAGCATGTCCTCAACATAACTCTCAACCATACTCACAAGCCCCTTCTTACCAACCACCTTCATATGACCCTAATCTATATCCATCCTACCAACAACCATATGAGCCATATGAACCACATATAGAGCCACCACATTCCAACATCAATATTTTCGTGAGCCACCTCCTCCACATTATTACCAAGATGAACCACCTCCAATATATGAAAATTTTCAACCACAAGAGGAATTCTACCTTCCACCACAACCTCACATGGAAGAATATTCATGTCCATCGATCCAAGACCCATATGATCCCTATCATGATATCCAAGCGGAACAAGAGTCAAGGAATCGTCTCAAGGAAGCATTGGATCAATTTCAAGCAACCATGGAGTGTGTTGTGCAACAAGTGGAAAGAGTGGAAAACATAGAACCACCACAACTCTACCAAGAAGAACCACCTTCCTACTATGAACCCTCCCCCCAATTTAATGAACCCTTCCACCCACCCCAATCTCTAATGGATGAAACCTTTGGTGTTCTTGTTCAAGGGCAAGAAGAGATGAGAAGGGATGTGCAAAATTTCATGGCCACCTTGGATGCGGTAACAAATCAATTAGCCTCCCAATGCTTGAACACTCAAGGAACTCCCATGGCTACATGTGGAGAATCGAATGAAGGACATAGCATGAAGGAGAGATTAGAAACTCCGGTGGGAAATGACAGAAGTTGCTTTGTATTGGAACAATTGGAGGAAGCTTTAATTATTGAAGACAAGGAAGAAGTGGTAGAAGACTTAGGAGATGCGGAGCCTCCATGGGAACAAAACCCCTCCAAGATTATTGAAATTGATGCTAGGGAGGAAAGTGCACACCTTCCAAGGCATATCCCATATGAAGACTTGGATGGGATAGAGAAAGAATTGAGTTCCCTTGGTGATGAAGATCAAGCATCAAGTCTTAGTGGTGAAGAATCCTTTAAACATGAAGAACCTTCTCCGGTTGGATTTGAAAGCGTTGAGGAGGTAAATTTCTCTCACCCTCCCTATTATGATTTGAGTAAAGGAAAAAGTTTAGATAAAATTGTTGAACAAAGGATTGAGATTAAGAGATCTTGTGAAGAGGTGGAAGTCCCTAGAAATAGAAGAACGAGGGTTGGTTATGCTTTGTCAAGATCTTTGGAAGCATCCTTGCCTAGGTTGTCATCTACTCCTTCACTTGAGCGGGTAAAATTCATTTCTATTAGCTTTATTGTCCCACTTGAGTATGGCTTACTTGAAACGGATGGTCAACTTAGGATCCTTTGTGGGATGAAGCGTAAGCGAAAGATGTTTCGTGGTTGGCGTTGCAAATCAAGGCTCATTATGGTTGATGCATCAAACATGAGATATAAAGGTTGGAGTAGTGCTCAAATAGATGGGTCTAGGAGGATTGTTGGCCACTATATAGAGAATTCATCTTGTTCACCACCCGGATGGATTAATAATGATGATCAACTTCAAGACGGGTGTGAAAATAAAGTGTGAGATCCCGGATTACAAGAAGAGGATCAACTTTGGGAGCCCCAAGCTTGTGAAGAACTCCATCAAGACTTGGCTCAATCCATGAAGAATCTTGGGGCACAATGGAGAACCAAGCATTGGTGGGAGTTCCAAGATGAATACGAGCACATGCCACCTTGATGAGGAGCTCCCCATCAGTCCAACTTAAGGACAATAAACAAAAGTGCTAGGTGGGAGACAACCCACCATGGTAAAATCCTTTCATTTTCCCTTTTGTACATATTGATAGAATTAGTTTAATTTCATGTTTTGTTTAGATAGTTGAGTTTAATTGGTAGTTTAGTATGGTAAATAAGGTTTTATGGTATTTTGGTAGCTGTTTGGAGGTTTGGAATGCTTGTATTGGTGCAAAAACATAGCAAAAACTTTTTGAAAAACAGAGCACCATCCACGCGCACGCGTACATGGCGCGTACGCGCACTTCAAGCATTTTCGACCATTTACGCGTCCGCGTACATGGCGCGCGCGCGTAGATGCAGAAGTTCCACTCCCAGCTAGCAAACCCGAGAGTTAGGCCTTCACTGTGCGAATGTTGAGCCCCCGGCCCAACACCATCCGCGCGTCCGCGCACCTGGCGCGCACGCGCCCATCATGCTGAATTCGCAACACACGCGCAAGCGCACATGCCGCGCGCGCGTCGATTAGGCCACTTGCACTTCTGGTACTTTTACCAGAGAGTTGTGCCAATTCTGGGCCAACAGTAGGCGGCCGGCCTGGCTAGCCATTCATGCAGATGCGCAAGGTACGCGTCCGCGCCCATGCCCACAACCCCATCTACGCGTGAGCGCAGAGTACGCGTCCGCGCCTCCCTCTCTATTCCACCACCTGCGTGCGCGCGCCATGTGTGCGTACGCGCGGATTTCTTTCTCCTATCCACTTTTCTTTTCTTCTCCTCTTTCCAATTCTTTCCTTCTCCTTTCTTCTTCCCTTCTCCTACCCCTCATCCAACACTTCCAAACACCATGGATAACCATTTATTTTAGTTAGTTAATTAGTTAGTTGGTTAGTTAATTAGTTAGTTTTAGTTTAGCTTTCATTTTATTTTCTCTCTTTTCATTATATGTGTTGGATTATTGACTTTGTTTATTATATGTTGCTGCCCTTATTGCCTAAATACTATTTTAGCATGAATGTTTTTAGATCATCTTTGTTGGATTCTATGATTGAGGTTATATTTTGTTACTTGGTTTTGAGTTCTTCATGCTTACCTTTTGAAAAATACCAAGTGATGAGAATTGTTTTCGAGCTTATAACTCTTGTGAATTACATGTTGTAGCTAGCCATCATGTGATTTGAACAGTATTCTTTGATTAGGCAATCTCTTGATGGATGATGTTGAGCATTTACCTTAATGCATTGTATTTCATGATTATATCCATCCATATGTTTGACTTGAATGCTTTCATGCTTCTCTAATGCTTGTCTTACCTTACAAGCTTACTTAAAGCATCTCAAGCACACTAGGATAAGTAACGTGCATTCTTCTTTTGTGACATAGCTCTTTATACTAATGTGTGTTCTAAACCGCGCAATTTAGAATTCACACACCTAATATTTCTTAATGTCACACTAATTCACTCACTCAATTCTAGTGATTTACCTCATTCCAACAATGTATGCTTCCTTGCTTTTATATCTTCACATCTTATGGTGTTGTATTTTTGTTTTTCATGATAAATGCACCACAAGCAAACATGGAAGCAAGACTAAGAACACTCAGCAATCCAGAGACTCGCCGTACCCCCTTGCTCATCTTTGAGTGCACCGAGGACGGTGCAAACTTTTAAGTGTGGGGAGGTCGTCCGACCGGTCGGCGATTTTGGGTGACAAATTTCTAATCCCAACACTTTTGCATTTCATTTTAGGTTTTTAGGATTTTTACTTTCATTTTCTTATTTTTTGCATATGTATACACAATAAGCTTAGTCAAAATAATGAAATTTTTCAAATAATGAAATTTTCCAAGATTTCTATCTATAGGGCATCTCAATTGATTTGAGTGAAAACTTTTCATAGAACTTGCTTGAATTATATATTTTGTAGAACATGATTTATGAGCTAAGAACACAAGCTTGTGAGATTTGAGCCTAATGGTGTGGTTACATCTTATAATCATTTATTTTTTCTTCTTGTGTGCATTATTCTCTTTCTATGATTGTAATCTTTGATTTGTTTGATCCTTTATGTCCATTATTTTGTGTATTCATGCATTTATATGATTGAGGCCATCATTTCATTAGCTCACTTACCCAAATGGCCTTACCTTTTATCTTCCTTTGTTAGCCAAATTTGAGCCTACGCTTAACCCACTTATTCTTTAATTTAGCACATTACTAGCCTTAAAGCGAAAAACAATAAATGTCCTTAATTTGGATCTTTGATTAGCTTAGGCTAGTGTGTGTGAGTATCATTCAAGTGTGGGAACCTTGGGACATTGGGTGAATAAAAGGGTAGTTTTGTAATGTTATTGGAAATATTGGGAATTGGGTACACACTCATGTATTGATCAAATGTAAAACCTTATGCATTGAGGTTCTTGTATATAAAAAGAAAAAAAAATAAGAAAAACAAAAGAAAAAAGAAAAGAAAAATAATATAGAAAAGAAAAAAATAGAAAAAAAAAAAGAAAAAAAAGAAGAAGAAAAAAATAATAAAAAGGGGATAAAATGCCCCAAAGCAAGGTCCAATAAACTCAATGCATAAGTGTTGCGAAATGAAAAGAAAATGCATGAGTATGTGAAAAAGTGAAGAATGGGTAGTTAGGTTAGAACTTAATTGTATAGGATGTCATAGGTTAGGTGGGAAGTCTAAGCTTATCAAAGATTCAAACTTCAAGCTCACTTGACCATATATGCATCCTACCTTGACCCTAACCCCATTACAACCTAAAGAAAATACATCATGATACTTGTATGCATGCATGAAATGTATGTCGATTGTTAGAAGAAAAACAAATCTTGGAAAGCATGATTAGGGGAGAATTGAGAAAATCGACCCTAAACACTTGAGCGAATAGAGTGCAAACACTACCGGTGAGGGTTTGATGCTCAATTACATGTTTTCACCTATGATCATCTCTTTTCATACAAGTTTGTAAAAATATTTAATAACTCAATTCAATTGTGGATTAGGCTTGCTGGTCCTTAGCCCTTGTGCATATATACTTCTTGGGAATTGATTTATTTTGACCAAGCAATTGCATTCATTTAGATAGTTGCATATAGGTAGATTGCATTTAATTAGTTTCCATTGAATAAATGCCATGCCCTTTGCTTTATTCTTGGTTTAAGCATGAGGACATGCTTGGTTTAAGTGTGGGGAGGTTGATAAACCCCATTTTGACGGTTTATCCTGTATTGATTTTAAGAGATTTTATCACCTTTTACCCACATTTATTCAATGAAATAGCATGGTTTTGTGATTGTCTCCTTATTTGTGCTTAGATGTGAAAACATGCTTTTAGACCCTTAATTTGATGGTTTTAATCCCCCTTTGATTCCACTAGATGCCTGGATATGTTTGTTAGTGATTTCAGATTGAAAAGACTAGGAATGGATCAAAGGAGTGAAGAGGAAAGCATGCAAAGTGGAGAAATCATGAAAAGTCAAAGAAGTTGAACTCGCCCATGGACGCGCGCGCGCACCAGGCGCTTGCGCGCACCTGCGAATCACCCCATGGACGCGTACGCGTGCTGTGCGCGTACGCGTCGGTGCTGGTTTATGATTTTTTAATGAAAACGTGACCAACGAATTCTCAAGGGTTGTGGGGCCCAATCCCAACCAACTTTGGCGCCAAGGATGCTATTTAAAGCCAAGGATTGAAGAGCAATGGGGATGGCAATCATACACACTCATTAGGATTAGTTTAGAGTTAGTTTCTAGAGAGAGAAGCTCTCTCTTCTCTCTAGAATTAGGATTAGGATTAGGTTTAGTTCTTAGATCTAGGTTTTAATCTTTGCTTTCTTCCACTTCTGTCTCTCAATTCTTTGTTGCTACATTCATCTTCTTCTATTCTTTTGTTATAATTTCCTTTATGTTGTTCTTATATTTTGTTGTAGATCTAGTATTGTTCCTTCTACATTCTTCCAATTCAATAAGAGGTAATTCATAATAATTGTTCTTCTTTGCTTTTCTATTGTTGATCTCTTACCTTTGTAGTTGTAGATTCCTTTAATTCTTGCAATTAATAATGTTTACTTCTATTGCACTCTATGTGTTTGTTGAAATGCCTCTTCTAGATATAGTGTAGATTTTGTTCCTCTTGGCCTAGGTAGAGTAATTAGTGACACTTAAGTTATCTAATCCCTTTGTTGATTGATAATTGGAGAGATTGCTAATTAGTTTGGAGTGCACTAAAGCTAGTCTTTCCTTGGGAGTTGGCTAGGACTTGTGGCTCAAGTCAATTCATCCACTTGACTTTTCTTTAATTAGTGAGGGTTAACTAAGTGGTAGCAATGAACAATTCTCATCACAATTGAGAAGGATAACTAGGATAGGACTTCTAATTTTCATACCAAACCAAGAGCCTTTTATAGTTGTTAGTTTATTTTCATTTCCATTTACTTTTCATGCTTCTTATCCAAAACCCCAAAATAACTCATAACCAATAACAAGACACTTTATTGTAATTCCTAGGGAGAACGACCCGAGGTTTGAATACTTCGGTTATTAATTTTAGGGGTTTGTTTTAGTGACAAACAACTTTTTGTATGAAAGGATTAGTGCTTGGTTTAGAAACTATACTTTACAACGAGATTTTATTTGAGAAATTCTAAACCGTCAAGAATCCGTTCATTTGTAGGGTGTTACAAAACTTACCACTGGTTCATTTGATCATGGCCTCCAGCCCAAACATAACCAAACACGGCCTCAAGCCCAACATAATACATAATATCAAATCACACTCGAACCACCATAATCTGAAACAACTGTCACAATCATAAGTAATGCAATTCAAACACAATCAAGAGCAATTACATCAAGTATAGCAATTTGCAGTTAAACAAAATTATTCACATAGGCAAACCAAGTACAATATACACACGTAAACAATGTCATATAGATGCATATGATGCATGCTTGTCCTACTGGCTGTGATATCACATTGTTAGCTCAAAGTTGCCAACCTGACACATCCTTTCGGATGTAGTCTTTCTACCACGCCCAGGGATATAGTGCCCTGATCACTCTTGTGCACCCAAGGATAGAGTGTCCGACTCACTTTCATGCGCATCCCAGGGATATAGTGCCATGCATACTCTTGCGGCAGAGAAGGTTATGTGAGCAGGATACTACCTTACTCCTCACATCTGAACGTAGGCAGGAGACTGCCACACCTCCTACGCCGGCCCTACTACCTCAACAAGCAAGATTCACCACTGTCCTTGCTCAAGGCGCATAGCGACTTACCAAAACAATTTATCATCATAATTCAACCCAGGAATATAATGCCCTGCACACTATCGTTCGAAGGATATAGTGCCTGGCACACTAACAACTCATCATAGTCATCCTCATATCTCAAGTTCTTTCAAGCTCATAAACCATTTTCCAATTTAAATCTCTTTCAAACGACTCAAAAGATCATTTATTTTAAATTCACTAAATACTTTTCAAAACAGAATCTTTTCATATTGAATCGGATTCAAAACATAATTTCTTTCTTAGACAATTCAAACTCAAAACATAAACTTTTCCTTGGTAAATCAAATTCAAAATAGTATAATCCCTTTCTTAACTAAATACAACTCAAAACATAATTCATTTGCTTTTCTTAATAAATTGAAATCAAATAATATAATTCTTGAATACAAACTATTCTAAATAACACTTCAAACCAAATCTCCAATTTTTGTAGAAATTTCGGCAGTAATTTCTCTAAAACTCGGACTATTGCAATCCTTCAAGGGCCCCAACCAAATCATTTCTCGACCTTTTTCCAACGGGTTCAAAACCCAACCATTCCCAAATCTCAAATTATTTTGCAAAATCAAACCAATTCTAACATCAAATCATTTCCAAATCTCAATTCATTTCCAAAACCAAATTATTTTCCAATCAAATCATTCTTTAATAAAACATATGAATCAGATTTCCAAATCAATCTTTCATTCACTACCACAAGGCTAACTCAATAATCAGAAATAACCACAATCCAATCATCACCATAACAACCTTAAATCAATTACAAAACCCAACTAAACATCTTTAATCGATCAATAAACCAACCAAGCAAGCAATCACATTCATTCAAGGCAACTCAGTTCAATCCATAAGACTCACATAATTACCAAAAATATATTATTTGCATCAATATCAATTTATAACAATTCTTGAGAATAAAATGGGTATAATGAAAGCACCCCTACCTCGTTCGCGACTTAACTACGCGACAAAACCCTTAAAACTCTGATTTCGCAGCGGCGGCGTCAAATCCGACCATCTCCACTGTCAGTAACAGTCATCAAACGTGTTGTGCAAAAACTGGAACTCGACCTAACATTACCAAAACCTCAGAAAGAAATACAGAAAAGCGAGTAAAAGAGTTTTCAAAGCGAAAGCAACTTACTGCATAAAAAGAAACTAAGACTGGAGCAGCCGCAGCTCTGGTGACGATTTTCAGAGAGCAGAACGACAACTGAGCTCCGGCAGAGGTGCTTACACCTGAGGCAGATGCAACCATCAGCAGGGAACAACCCTATGCGGCGGTGCATAGCTCGATGGCGGCTTGGTAGTGGCGAGGAATGACGATGAAGGTGGCTGGCTCCAGCGACGGTGACAGGTCACGATGAGGACGATGATGGCGACAGCGGCTTCCCTCGGCGGTGAGCTTTCTGTAGACGCGATGCCTCTCCCTCTCTCCGGCTGGTTCTCCCTCATCGTCGTGCTCTTACTGTCTGAATGCTCGTGACAACGACGGTGACCCTCCAGCACGACGATGACAATGCGAACTGCTTCCCTCTCCCTCGTCGTATTCGTCCCCCTCTCTTCCACCATTGGCAACAAAGACGGCAAGCTGGACGTGGCTGGGCATGACGGGGTGCGGTGGCGACACGACTCCTCCTCTTTCTTCTCTCTTCTCCTCCCTCACAGCGCAGCTCTGCTCCATTTTTCCCTTTCCTGGTTCGTGTGTGTGTGGGTTTGGAAGGGGGTGGCGGCTGTTGATGGAAAAAAGGGGAGGTGTGATGTGTTGTGTTTAGTTTTATTCGGGGTTAGGATTAAAATTAGGATTTTTTTTTGGAGAAAAAAGGCTAAGGCTAGTGTAGGTATTTTTAACAAAATTAGGAATAATAGTGTAATTGAAAAATCAATTTTTAATGCAACACTAATATGCATAAAAAAATACTATTTAATTATCAACTTACAAATTATTTTAAAATAAATACTCTAATTCAATAATTAGAGATAATCGAATTAATTACTTTTAAAATTATGAAATAAAATTTAAAATCTAATTATTAAAATTTAAGGCATATAAAATCCTCATTATTTTTCAATCGCTAAATCTTTAAACTGATAATAAGCGTAATATAAAAATTTCTGAAAATAATATCTCAAATAAGTGAAATAAATCATAAATAATTTATTATTTAATTTCCAAAAATATGGGTCTTACATCCTACCCCACTTATAAAAATTTTCATCATCGAAAATTAATATAATACACAAAACATTATAAAGTCTCAACACTTTACTTTTAAACATCTTATGGAAGAACAAAAAGTCTTATATATATACAGTTTCAAATACTAATATATTCATATGGCATAAAACATTTATAGGAAAAAAGTATGGTACAAAGCAGAAGATACAAGATAGGCTCAATGCAAAACAGTTACAAGGCAAACTAGTATTAAAACGACGGGTATATCGTCTGTACACCAAACTCGTACCAACTTCAGAGCTTTAACTTCCCAAACTTTAACTCCTAACATTTTCCCAAACCCCTCGATATGCGTTATTGGTGTACGGAATTGTGATCACACTTTTTACAACTCCGGTACAACTAACCAGCAAGTGCACTGGGTCGTCCAAGTAATACATTACGTGAGTAAGGGTCGATCCCACGGAGATTGCCGGCTTGAAGCAAGCTATGGTCATCCTGTAAATCTTAGTCAGGCGGATTCACATGGTTATGAGGTTTTGATAATTAAAAGATAAATAAAACATAAAATAAAATAAGATACTTATGTAATTCATTGGTGGGAGTTTCAGATAAGCATTTGGAGATGCTTTGTTGCTTCTGAACCTCTACTTTCCTATTGTCTTCATCCAATCATGCGTGCTCCCTTCCATGGCAAGCTGTATGATCCTCTCAGTGAAAATGGTCCAAGTACGGTTTCTGCACGGCTAATCAACTGTCAGATTTCTCGTCTCGGATGAAAAATACCAGGTACAACTACCGCACGGCTAATCATCTGTCGATTCTCACTTGTGTCGGAATAGGATCTCTCTATCCTTTTGCACACTGTCACTACGCCTAACATTCGCAAGTTTGAAACTCGTCACAGTCATCCCTTCCCAGATCCTACTCGGAATACCACAGACAAGGTTTAGCCTTTTTGGATCTCAGAAATGCTGCCAATTGGTTCTAGCCTCTACCACGAAGGTTCTAATCTCATGGACTCGGTCCGTGGATTAGAGACCAAGAGATTATACTCCGGCTGTCATCCAATGACTACGTTGAACATTATGTAGACCGCTTGTGGTTGTCAGGCACACGGATCTTGGCTAAGTGAGTAACGAAGATAGTGGGTGATTGTCACGGTCACCCCTTCATTCTGACTTAACTGAATTAAGTACGAGAGTATATCTTGGAGAAGAAGTAAGCGAGAATTGAAAGAAAAACAATAGTACTTCCATTAATTCATGAAGAACAGCAGAGCTCCGCACCTTAATCTATGAGGTATAGAAACTCCACCGTTGAAAATACATAAGAGAAAAATGTCTAGGCATGGCCGAATGGCCAGCCTCCCAGAATGTGAACATAAAAGTCCCAAGTGTTAAATTCTATATATGATAAAAGGTAAAAAGTGCTATTATACTAAACTAGTTACTAAGGATTACAAAAAATAAGTAACTAAGTGCAGATAGTGCAGAAATCCACTTCCGGGGCCCACTTGGTGTGTGCTTTGGCTGAGCATTGAGCTTTACACGTGCATAGGCCTTTTCTAGAGTTAAACGCTAGCTTGGATGCCAGTTTAGGTATTTAACTCCAGTTCTGGTGCCAGTTCTAGCGTTTTACGCCAGAAAAGGGTCTCTGGTGGGCGTTTACACGCCAGTTTAGGCCATCAAATCTCGGGCAAAGTATGGACTATTATACATTTCTGTAAAACCCAAGATGTCTACTTTCCAACGCAATTGAGAGCGTGCCAATTGGGCTTCTATAGCTCCAGAAAATCCACTTCGAGTGCAGGAGGGTCAGAATCCAACAACATCTGTAGTCCTTTCTCAGCCTCTGAATCAGACTTTTGCTCAGGTCCCTCAATTTCATCTAGAAAATACCTGAAATTACAGAAAAACACACAAACTTGTAGTAAAGTCCAGAAATGTGATTTTTGCATAAAAACTAATAAAAATATAATAAAAAGTAACTAAAACATACTAAAAACTACCTAAAAACAATGCCAAAAAGCGTATAAATTATCCGCTCATCAGTTATCTATGAGTTCTATCTTGTATATGATAACCCGTTAGTGCTCTCATGTACATAAACTATTAGCGTTAAGCTGGCCAAACTTAATACCATGAAGTATGCAATGATAGACTAACAGCATTAATCAATAGACAGTCATATGCATAAAGCTCTAACTCATCATTAGGACAAGACCTACAACATGACAGACACCCGGCCCAAAGTATGCTACTGAAGCATAATCAGTCCATTTATCAGGCTCTATAGGAAAGACTACTCTGATACCATAATGTAACACCCTCACTATCAGAATGTCACACTTCCGGCTGCGCCACTCTGATAGCGAGAATATTACGACGACTCCCATATATTTAATAATAAGTTATGAGCCTTTAACTCGAAATTGTATCACTGTTTTTTTTTGTTTTTTTTTTGAAAAACCGAAAATTCTTTTATTTTTATTTCAAATCACAATTTCATAAGATATATACATATACATACAAAACTTCTTATACAAGTAAATTACAAATATACATACAAATATATCATTACAACTCCTATTCCTCTTACAAAATATAACAATAAAGGCGAGCGAAAACTATAACTGTACACACAATAACATAGAATATAATTAGATGCTTGAAAGAAACTCCTTAAACTCTTTGTCCGTCCTAAAATGGAAAATCTGTAGGGGGTGAGAACATCATCCTCGCTGGTTCTCAGTGGAGGGTTTTTAAGAATTATCATAAGAGGATATTTAAAAGAAAACTATTTTTTTATTGTAGTGATCATTGCTCGTCTTATGAATCTTTTTGAAAACCAACTGTTCATCATAAAAAAAAACCCCAAATATTTTATAAAAAAACCATTAGTTAATTACCCAAAATCTGAATTCAATATTTTGAATTTATAAAAACTCCAATTAAACACAATATCTCGTAACCTTTCACTGCGTGTATCAAATAAGTAATTTCAACTACCTCACCACTGGTTCATCCGATCACGGCCTCACCCAAACATAACCAAACACAGCCTTCGGTCCAACACAATATCAAATCACACTCCAACCACCATAATCTGAAACAACAGCCACAATCACAAGTAATTCAATTCAAACCCAACCAAGAGCAATTACATCAAGTATAGCAATTAGTAGTTAAACAGAATTATTCACATAGGCAAACTAAGTACAATATACACACCCAAACAATGTCATATAGATGCATATGATGCATGCCTGTCCTACTGACTATGATATCACATTGTTGATTCAAAGTTGCCAACCCGACACATCCTTTTGGATGTAGCTTTTCTGTCATGCCCAGGGATATAGTACCCTGCTCGCTCTTGTGTACCCAGGGATATAGTGCCTTGCATACTATTAATCCAGGGATATAGGGCCTGGCTCACTTTCATGCGCATCCCAGGGATATAGTGCCCTGCACACTCTTGGGCAGAGAAGGTTATGTGAGCGAAATACTACCTCATCCCTCACATCTGAACGTAGGAGGGAGACTGCCACAGCTCCTATACCGACGCCGCTACCTCGACAAACGAGATTCACCACCGTCTTTGTTCGAGACGAATAGCAACTTGCCAAAACAATATATCATCATAATTCAACCCAGGGATATAGTGTCTGGCACACTATCGTTATAAGGATATATTGCTTAGAACACTAACAATTCATCAGAGTCATCGTCATATCTCAAGTTCTTTCAAGCTCATAAACTATTTTTCAGTTTAAATTTCTTTCAAACGACTCAAAAAATCATTTATTTTAAATTCACTAAATACCTTTTTCAAACAGAACCTTTTCATATTGAATCAGACTCAAAACATAATTTCTTTCTTAGATAATTCAAACTCGAAACATAAACCTTTTCTTGGTAAATTAAATTTAAAATAGTATAATTCCTTTCTTAACTAAATATAACTCAAAACATAATTCATTTAATTTTCTTAATAAATCAAAATCAATCCATAAGACTAACATAATCACCAAAAATATATTATTTGCATCAGTATCAATTTATAACAATTTTTTAGAATAAAATGAGTTTAATGAAAGTGTCCCTACCTCATTCAGACTTAACTATGTGACAAAACCCTTAAAATTCTGATTTCACAGCGGCAGCATCAAATCCGACCATCCCCGCAGTCAGTAACAGTCATCAAACGTGCCATGCAACAACCAGAACTCGACCATACGTTACCAAAACGTCATAAACATTTATAGAAAAGCAAGTAAAAGAGTTTTCAAAGCAAAAACAACATACTGCACACAAAAAAACAAGAGCAGAGCAGCCGCAGCTCTGGTGACAACTTTCGGAGAGTAGAACGGCAACTGAGCTCCGACGGAGGTACTTACACCTAAAGCAGATGCAACCACCAGCCACGGCGCTAGCAGGGAACGGCCCTACGCGGTGGTGCACAGGTTGCGATGAGGACGACGATGGCGACGGTGGCTTCCCTCAGCGGCGAGCTTGCAGCAGACCCTATGCCTCTCCATCTCTCCAGCTGGTTCTCCTTCAGCGCCGTGCTCTCACCATCTTAACACTCGTGATGATGACGGCGACCCTCCAGCTTGACGATGACAATGCGAACGATTTTCCTCTCTCACCTCGCATTCGTCCCTCTCTCCTCCACTGTTGGCGACGATGATGATGACGAGCTGGACGCGGCTGGGCGTGATGGGGTGCAGTGGCGGCGTGGCTTCTCCCTCTTCCTTCTCTCTTCTTCTCTCTCGCAAAGCAACTCTCCTTCATTTTTCCCTTTCCTGGTTCGTGGGTGTGTGGGTTTGGAAGGGAGGCGGTGGCGACTGTTGATGGAAAAAAGGGGAGGTGTTGTGTGTTATGTTTAGTTGTATTAAGGTTAGAGTTAAAAATTAGGGTTTTGTTTTGGGAAAAAATGGCTAAGGCTAGTGTAAGTATTTTTAACAAAATTAGGGATAGAGTAATTGAAAAATCAATTTTTAATGCAACACTAATATTCATAAAAAACCTATTTAATTATCAACTTAAAAATTACTTTTAAATAAATACTCTAATTCAAGAATTAGAAATAATCGAATTAATTCCTTTTAAATTATGAAATAAAGTTTAAAATCTAATTATTCAAATTTAAGGCATATAAAATCATTATTTTTCAATCGCTAAATCTTTAAACTGATAATAAGAAAATACTCAATTAATATAAAGATCTCTAAAAATAATATCTTAAATAAATAAAATAAATTATAAATAATTTATTATTTAATTTTCAAAAATATGGGGTCTTACAGGGAGCGCGACGGTTAGGAAATTTAGGGGACGGTGGACGACGTTGAGTAGGAGAGGTGGACTGGAGTTTGTAGAGGTTAGGGTTTCTGAACTTGGAAGAAGAGAGGGAGAGATTAGGCCATTAGGGTATTCATTGAATCACTGATGGCTTAGGTTTTTCCAATATGTCATGATCATACTAGAAGTAACATGTTACTAACTTGTTTACCTTAAAATTTTAATATAACATATATGCCTGTGTCATTGTTAGAATCTGTGTGCATTTTTCGAGTAATATTTTTTGTATATTTATTTATTTATTTAAAAAAATTATTGAAAAGATGAGGTAGACCATACAAAACAATTAACATCATACTACCAAAGAAAATGAATACAAGTATTAAATAAATACAATCCACACACACACAGAGAGTGCAACAGTTCACAAATTCGTTAACTAGATTCAGGTACATACACACATGTATATTACAGAGTACCGTTATTCACAAATTCGTTAACCAGATTTACGTACTCTACATCCTTTCATAATAGATATGTAATACATACATATATGTACATCCGGCATCCCAAGGCCTGGCCTATCCAAAAAGCCTCTAAGTTGGCGCCCAGACTAACCTAGCCGTCTAAGTATCTCTAGTCCCTCCTATATTCTAACAAAAGTAGGGGTAAATCTTTTAAGATTCTCAAGTCGTGCCTAATCGGATGCCATCAAATAAAAGTGTGGTGCCATCATGGTCTGACTCCAAGATCACACATTACCATTGGGCAGGTTTGCAGGTGGCTCGCCCACTGGCTGTACATCTTCCTCAACCCATCCAAGGTCCTCTTTTGGATCTTTCTCCTTCTCCTCCTCTAGGACCTCCTTACTAGCAGAGTTGCCAATGTCTCCATTCACATGAATGGGTCCATTAGCATAGGCTGGTGCAAGGGCCTTACCCAGTGGCCCATACTGGGCGACTAACTGATCCACAGGAGAAAGTGGAGGCTATGGCTTCGGAGGTGTAGCTACCTTAGGTGGAGGCTCAGGAATATGCACACCATCTTGGTCGGGCTCAGGTGAAGCCTCATGTGCTAGATGAGTAGAAAACGCGTGTGCAGGTCCGTCCGGATGTAACCATGATAAAGGGAAGTCGTACATCATATCTGGGTCAAAATCGGGACTATCTAGGGGTGCAGAAACAGTCTGTTATGTAGTATATAAAATCTAATATGAGGTATCGCACAGATAAAATAACTCCCAAATATAGGATCCTCGTAAATGAACGACTCATATATCTCATAGAACACGGTGCCCATCTCCATCTATGGGGGAAAAGAGAATAAGGGGTGAGAACTTGGGATTCTCAGCAAGGGTTTCACACAATAATATTTCTTTTACTTTCTTTGAGATTGACAATTTATTTCTTCTCATTTCTAATAAAACGCATTTAAAATCGTCTATTCCAGACATATTATAGAATATTACAAAATCTCAAACAAACAGAGAGAAACATGAACACACACATAGTAGTATCATCAGAGAAGTTATGCAGCAAACAAATATGATGCATGTCTATCCTTATATAGGCCATGAGCTCACGTGTCAGTTGATTGCTTGTAGCCCGACAAAATTTTTAAGATTGGCGTTACGTACCGCCATCCTCATAGAGAAACCATCCTTCCGGTCTCAAGTGGGAGATACGTATCACTGTCCCTACTGAGCCTTATCCTTTGGGTCTCAAGTGGGAGTTACAAATCGCCGTTCCCACTGAGCCTCATGCACAATATCTCAATTGAGTATTATGTTTTGCCTTCCTCACCAGATTGTTCTCAAAATCAAATTCTTTAATTCAATTTATTCTGTATTTCTCAATCTTTTACTTAACATCTATTCCTTAAACCTTAAATCTTATTCTCCTAAACTTTAAACTTTAATTCCATAAACCTTAAATCTTTAAACCTTAAACCTTAGACCTTAATTTTTTAAACCTTACTATTTTTTTTTAAACTTAAACTTTTATTCCTTATAACATAATTATAAAATAAACATGTTAATCACATTTTATAAAGTACCATTTAAACCCAAAATATTATTTACCTAAATTAAATTGTACAAGTTTTCATTATTTTTCATCACTAGAACTTTAATTTCAATTATAGAAAATAACTAATTATAATAGAAATTTTACAAAAATATTAATTGACTTAAACTCAAAGTATTCATAAATTATATATCCAAAATACAATTCACATAAGTTAATTTAATTAAACTCTTATCTTTTCTTAAGTTTAAAATTGGTTTTCTTCTTGGAACTTCAACACTAATTTCTTACCTAGTTTTCAATCAAAATAGTCAAAAAAAATCAAATTTTCTCTATACATTACTTCAGAACCAAAACTATTAAGGAGAAAAGAAAGAAACAATAATCCTACGTCAAATTCCTTCAAAAAAAATTGGTATGAAATTGAAGAGGAAGATGAGAGGAACACTTTAATCAATTTAAAATTTTATTAAAAAATTTGGTTGTGAAGTCAACCGAACATCGGATTGGGAACCATGAAAGTTTTTGGTGTAGACATTCTATCCTGTTTTAATTTTCTTAACTTTCATTAAGAAGATGAGTTTATTTAAGGAGGACATGACTTTTACTATGAAGCTGTGGCATTTAAATAGGAGTTAAAAGGATTGTTTTATTATTAAAATATTATTTGGTAGATAATTAGTAAAGCTAGCTAGATATATTAAATCACATGTATTTATTTTATTAGATTAAATATGAGTTATTAATATATTTAAAACTAGAAACATAATTATCTCGACCACGAAGGATTTATTTGAGTGTCTTAGTATAGCTGAGTTCATCGGAGAGTGCTGACCTTACTCCGTATCGATAGATTTCGGACTCGATTATTATATTAATAAACTTATCTCAACTTGTATTAAACCAGGTAAAATAATAACATAATAATAATATTATATTATTATTAGTTTAGATGCCTGCTCCACTATATTTTCAGTAAAAAGTTGCTTCGTCGCAAAATCTAGATGTTACACCCACAGGGGAAAATGATCCCCAAATCCGTTCCTCGGCAGAAAAATCCCCGCAGGTATCCGCTCGCCGGAAAAAATTGCCATCCCTATGAATTCGGAGCTTTTTCATCAAAGAAAGTGTCATTAAGTTGATACTGACCCCAAGATCACATAGAGCTCATTCAATAGTAACTTCTCCAATGGTACAAGGGATCAAGAAGCTCCCAGGATCTTTCAGTTTCTGGGATATCTTTTTTGAGTTATTGCACTACACGCCTTGGTAAGCACCATTGTCTCATCCTCCTTTCAGTTCCTCTTCTTTGCCAATAATTTATTCATGAACTTTGCATAAAAGGACATTTGCTCTAAATCCTCTACGGAAGGAATATTAATTTGAAGCTTTTTGAAAACCTCTAAGAACTTTGAGAATTGATTGTCCTTGACTTCTTTTTGCAACCTTTGAAGATATGGAATTATGAGCTTGTATTCTGGCATTTCAACCTTCTCCTTGGATTGCTCTTTTGAAGCTTAAATTGGTGGTACTTGAGGGGTTGTGGTCACGTTCTCCTCTTGAGGATTGACTTCCTCTTGGGCTTCTTTCTCTTGGTTGTCAGTGACATCTTCCTTGACTTCTTTTCCTAATACCTTTCCTATTCTCAAACTGATAACTTTGCACTCTTCTTTTAGATTCAGAATTGTGTCACTAGAAAGGGCCATTTGTAGAATTATGAGCACCTTGATTTGTTAACTATCCCAATTGAATTTTTAAGTTTCTAATGGAGGTTTGGGCTTCATGCATGAAAGTAGAGGTTTGCTAGAAAAGTTTTTCTATAGCAATTTCCATCGAGAAAGGCTTTTGAGGAATTTGGGTTGGTTATTCTGTCTGTGGTGGTTGTTTGATTGTGAGAATTGGTGGTTGTAAGGATGTTTGTTGAGTTGATGATAGGGTTAAAGTTATTTAGGTGATGGTTGTTGTTGAAATTATTTTGCCTCTGTCCTTGATTACATTATCCAAAATTGGAATTATTTCTCCATCTGAAATTATAAGTCTCAGAGAAAGGATCATTCTTAGGTGGCCTAAAATAATTCTCCATATAATTCACTTGCTCCAGAGGAGATTGGCCATACTCAAAGCTTTCAAATTGAGGTCTTCCACCACTCATGTCATAGGAAACATCTTCGGTTTCATGGCTGAGACTTGCATGCCTCCTAATTGTTGAGTAATAGCATTGATTTATTTGGACATGACCTTGTTTTGGGCTAAAAGGGTATCCAGGGCATCAAATCATGACTCCCTTCCTCATTGTTCTTTCGAAAGAATATAGATACTAATTGTTAGCCACCATCTCAATCAACTCCAATGCTTCATTAGTGGTCTTCTTCATGTACAAAGAACCTCCTGCTGAATTATCCAATGAGATCCTTGAAGTGGGGGTAATTCCATTATAAAATATCTGGAGTTGCACCCAGTCAGAGAATATGTCCGGAGGGTACTTTTGCAGCATCTCCTTGTACCTCTCCCAAGCCTCATAAAGAGACTCTCCTTCTTGCTATCTGAATGTTAGTTCTCAGCTTTGTCAACCTTTGAGGTGGGAAGAATTTAGTTAAAAATTTACTCACCAAATCCTTCCAAGTTACTATACTCTCCTTAGGTTGTGTTTCAAGCCACAAAAATGGGAACAACAATAGCCGGTAAACATCAGTAAGGATCCCATTCGTCTTGACCGTGTCACAAATTTGGAGGAAGTTAGAGATGCGTTGGTTGGGTTCCTCTTCAGGACTTCCACCAAATTGACAATTTTGTTGAAACAAAGTGATGAGTTGATGCTTGATGAATTCATATTTGACGATATATTTTGGTTTGATTTGAGTGGATTTCATCACTTAAACCCACATTTATTCATCCAAATAGCATACTTTTGTGTTCTCTCCCTTAATTGAGCCTAATTGTGAAAACATGCTCTTTTGTGCTTAATTTAATCAATTTTATTCCATTTACATTCTATTCGATACCTTGATGTTGTTTGTGAGTGATTTCAGATGTAGAAGGTAGGAAAGGCTTGGTAAAGATGGAAGAAGAGCATGCAAGAGGGAGAAAACATGAAGAAAACAAAGAAGAAGCACATATTGGAGTGTGCATGCGCACAAGAAGAAAATCAGCATGTGTGCGTAGCACACACCTGTGCGTACACACAAGTCCCAGCACGTGACTCACTTAATGCAAACCGCTGGGGGCGATTTTTAGGCCTCCAGAGCCCAGTTTTGGGACTTTCTGAAGCTGATTCTTGCTATATCAAAGGGGCATCATTCCATGTGAACTAGGGTTAGTTTAGCATTATGTAGGTTGTTTTCTAGAGAGAGAAGCTCCCCCTTCTCTCTAGAATTAGAGTTTCTTAGTTTAATTTCCTTGTAATTTCTACTTTTAATTCTTGTTTTCATCTAGTTTCTTCTACCTTTCTTTGTTTTTTTGCCTTAATTTTCTTATGTTATCTTGTTAATTTCTCATTTTTTTCTTTTTATGTTTATGAGCACTCTTGTTATTTTGATTTACATTTAATGCAATTTATGTTTCATGCCCTTTTATTGTTGAATTGAGTTGCTATTTTTACTTTCCTTGCTTAGTAGTTGTAGCATTTATTATTTCTTGTTATTTTATCATGCTTTCTTTTCATGCCCACCAAGTGTTTGATAAAATGCTTGGTTGGGTTTTTGCCTAGTTTTTTCCACTCTTGGTTAGAAAATTGGGTAATTGGGTGAACTTGAGTGGTGGATGTCCATTCCATATTGTGTGAGGATTGTTAATTGATTTTGTTTCCACTAACACTAAGCCTTCCATTAATAGAGTTGGTAAGGACTTGTGGATTGAGATCAATTATGCCCTTTTGACTAATTCTCGATGTTAGGATTGACTAATTGGGATTAATTCCACACAATTACCATGTTTGTGGTCTATAACTAGGATATGAAGCCTTAGTTCCCCAATTCCTACCAAAAGTCCTTTTTAGAATTTAATTTCCATTTTTATTTCTTTTACTTGCTTACCATTTAATTCACTGCATGTCTTTTTAATTTATTGCCATTTTTATTTCTTCCCTCTTTCAACCAAAACCCTAAAAATCCCCCATAACCAATGATAGAACATTTCATTACAAATCCTAGGGAAGACAACCCAGGAGTTAAATACTCTCGGTTTATATATTTGTTTTGAATTATGACATTTTTAGATTGAAATTTGATGTTGAGAGTTAGTTGTTGATTTGGCTATACTTGCAACGAAGTGATCCTATTTTGAGAAATTCTAGATCAACACTATTTTGTTCCTTATCAAATTTTTGGTGCCATTGTCGGAGAGTTGCAATATGTGCTTATTGTTGGCTATTGTGCATATTGTGAATATATTGAATAGCTTATTTTTGGTTGATTGTGCATATGTTGCTTGCTTATTTTTTGCTATTGTGAATATGTTGATATGTGAATATCTTGTTTTTTGTTTGCTATTGTGAATATGTTGATATTGTGAATGTGTTTTTCTTGTTTGCTTTTTGTTTATCTTATTGGGAGCTCATAACTTGTTGGACACTCCATCCAAGCTTGGTGCAATCAATTGGGAATTTTGGAGATTCAAGCATTGTTGGAAGCTCCAAGATGAATATAAGCACAAGTCTCCATTAGAGCTCTCCATAAGTCCAACTTAAGGACATTAAACCAAAGTGCTAGGTGGGAGACACCCCACCATGGTAACATTGTTCTTACTCTTTCCTTGTTCATAATTTTGGTTTATTGCATGTTTGTTTAGCTTGGTTAGCTTAGAATTAGTTTAATTTTGAGTTTATATAGGTTAATTTTGGTTTAGATCATGAATTTATGGGTTCTTGCATGTTTTGGTGTTGAGATTTTAATTGAGCTAAGGTTGAGTAACTTAGGAATATTGAGAAAAATTTTTGGAAAACAGGACATCTGTGCGTGCGCGCACCCAACTTCTATTTTCTGCGACCTGTGCGTGCTTACCGACCTGTGCGCACGCAAACTAATGGTTATGCCCTCTGTTCGCAGCGCCAGCACAGCTTGTGCGTGGGCGCTCCCCTCTTTTTCCTTGAGCCTGTGTGTATGCACACAAACCTTTTTCGCTCATCCTAAGCGTACGCACCCCCTTGTGCGTATGCACACCCCCTTACACCCACTCTGTTGGGAGCGCTGGCACAGCCTGTGCGCATGAACCCCTACCCCTTTTCGTTCCTATGCGTGCGCATGGACCTGTGTGCACACACACACATGATCCTTTCCCAAAATAAAAAGTCGTCTATGAGTGCGCACACCCTTGTGTGCACGCACATTTCTTAATTCCTCTTCTTCCCGGAGCGCTCGCATAGAGTGTGCGCTCGCACACCTCTTCTGTTTTACCTAGTGTGCGTATGCACACATGCTTGTGCGTACGCACAAGTGCTGTTTTGGGCAAATTTTTATTGCACTTTTTCTTAAACCCTAACACACTTCCACACCCCTCCATCCCTCCCTTCTCTTGCTCTTCCCTTGCTTTTCTGCCTGTTTTACTTAGTTTCCATTGCATCTCTTTTTCATTTTTAGTAATTTTATTAAGTTTGGTGTAGTTATTTGTTAATTAAATAAATTGCAAGTGTTTGATTGATGTTGATTGGGTTGCTTCTTGCTTTCTTAAATTTTGGTTTAATTTTTTATGAATATGTGCACTGAGCATTAAGTCTTTGTTTAATTGCCTAAATGAATTATGAGTTTGATTCATATATTGTAGCTACCATATGCATTAGACTATATCCTTTTGTGGCATCTTGAATTGTGCATTTTAACTTTAGTGAATTGAGTCGAATTACATGTTCATCGTGGTTTTAAAATCAATACAAGCACATTACAAGGAACTTATTTCTTGTTAATACTTTGCATTTGTTTGAGTGACTTGACTTGATTCTTATCTAGCTTGTCACCTTTTGCAACAAGTACCTTTATTATGTGACTATTGCATCATGTTTGAGGATGAATAAGTAGTCTTCTTTTCATCAATGAATTGGTTATTATTGATTGTGCCATTTTCTATTCACCTTGCGCTTTCACTTGCACAACTTCAATATCCAATATCAAATGTTCAATTCACTTTAGTTGTAGTCACCTAGGTTTGTTTGTGCCTTAACTTTTACTTATTCTTTACTCGCAACCTAGGACTACTTGATTGAGGAACATGCTATTTTTTATTGTGTGATTTCTATTTTTTTTTTTTATCCAGCCAAGGTGTGTGTTCTAAATCGTGCACACTTCGAATACACACATTGTGTTTTATTATACCACACACATATGAATTCTTCCTCAATTGTTATTTATGTGTTTATACAGCAACCTTGAGCCCCAGTGCCCACCAGCTGAAGGTGAAACCTCACATCTCTTCACCCCCTAGATTGAGTGCATGCACGGAGGACCGTGCAATGTTTAAGTGTGAGAGAGGATCCGCAATTTTCGGGGCATAAATTTCTCTTTCTCAACACTTTGCATTAATTTTTAGTTCTTAGTTATTAGGTGTTTTGTGAATGTTTTTTTATTATTTCATTGCATTTCATTTTTCTTAGTTGCTTGTATATATCTTAGTTTGGTTATAGTTTTATTGTAGTAAATATTTGCATGTTGCTTAGTATAGGAAATAAAAGTGGTAGAAACAACAAAAAATTTTCAAGAAATCTTTTTTAGGGCGTTCCATTGATTAGATTTGAAAACTTGTTTTTGAACTTGGTTGAAGTATTCTTTTTATGGAACATAGAAAAGAGCTTGAACAAAATACCAAGTGAGATTTGAGCTTTGATTGTGTGGTTATACATTTTCAACCACAAATTTTGTTCTTGTGTGTTATACTCCTTTCATGATTATGATCTTAAATTTGCTTTAGTCTATATGTCCTATATTTGATGTTTTAAATGCATTTAGTATGGTTGAGGCCATTTTTTTTAATTGAACTCACTTAACCTATATGGCCAACCCTTATATCTACCTTTGTAACCACTTTTGAACCTTTTAATTCCCCTTTTGTTCTAATATTAAGCACATCTTTTGCCCTAAGTGAAAAACCATTAATGTCCATGTATTGTATCTTTGATTAGCTTGGGTCTGGAGAGTGTGTGTCAACTAAGTGTGGAGGGAATTTGTGTGAAATATTGGTAATAAGTGTTTTGGGTTCTCATTGTGAAATTTTAGGAAATGGGTAAACACTCATGCATCTACTACTTAAAATATATGCATCTCTTTTTGATAATAAAAGAAAAATTCTGGTGTACATACTTTGTTCAAAAAAAAAGAAGAGAAGAAGAAAAAAAAAGAAAAAAAAGAAATGATAATAAGAATGTTAAATAAAGGATGCATATGTGTGTGAATTAGAAAGAAGATGCATGAGTGAATGTGAGAAAAGAGGATAAATGGGTAGTTAGGTTGTTTTGTTATGTATATGAGATGATATGGGATTAGGTGGGATACTTGAGCTAATCAAAGATCCAATCTACTAGTCCACTTAACCATATTAATCCTACCCTTACCCTAACCCCATTACAACCCTCCAAAGACCTCATGATATTTGCATTCATTCATCAAGTATTAGTTTATTGTTAGATAACTTGCAAATCTTTGAAAAACATGATTAAAGGAGGATTGAGTGATTAAGCCCTAAACACTAAGCGATAAGAGTGTATACACATCCGGTGAGGGGTTCGATCGCTCAATTCTATGTTTCCATCCCTTATTTTGTGTCTTCTTGCAAGTTGCTAAGTTGATTTTTGAAAATTTCAAATCAAATCTTTGGACATTGGTCATATTGCTATGTTTTCTTACCTTGGCCCTAAGACTTGTTTTGGACTGATTGAGATCCTTTTGTTTGTTTTTACCAAACTCAGTAGGAACCTTAGTATAGATATAGATAGATAGCATTTAGCATAGTTGTATGCATGTAGTTAGATGCATTGAATAAATTGCTTACCCTCCTTATCCTTCTCCTTTGATTGTGATTAGCATGAGGACATGCTATTATTTAAGTGTGGAGAAATTGATGAATCCATATTGAACGATATATTTTGGTTTGATTTGAGTGGATTTCATCACTTAAACCCACATTTATTCATCCAAATAGCATACTTTTATGTTCTCTCCCTTAATTAAGCCTAATTGTGAAAACATGCTCTTTTGTGCTTAATTTAATCAATTTTATTCCATTTACATTCCATTCGATACCTTGATGTTATTTGTGAGTGATTTCAGATGTAGAAGGTAGGAATGGCTTGGTAAAGATGGAAGAAGAGCATGCAAGAGGGAGAAAACATGAAGAAAACAAAGGAGAAGCACACATTGGAGTGTGCGTGTGCACAACCCCCTATGCGTACGCACAAGAACCACACAGCCGTGTGTGCGTGCGCACATCAGCCTATGCGCGCACAAGAAGAAAATCAGCATGTGTGCGTACGCACACACCTGTGCGTACGCACAAGTCCCAGCACGTGACTCACTTAATGCAAATCGCTGGGGGCGATTTCTGGGCCTCCAGAGCCCAGTTTTGGGACTTTCTGAAGCTGATTCTTGCTATATCAAAGGGGCATCATTCCATGTGAAAAGGGGAGAGAAATTAGGGTTAGTTTAGCATTATGTAGGTTATTTTCTAGAGAGAGAAGCTCCCCCTTCTCTCTAGAACTAGGGTTTTTTAGTTTAATTTCCTTTTAATTTCTACTTTTAATTCTTGTTTTCATCTAGTTTGTTCTACCTTTCTTTGTTCTTTTGCCTTAATTTTCTTATGTTATCTTGTTAATTTCTCATTTTTGTTGCTTTTTATGTTTATGAGCACTCTTGTTATTTTGATTTACATTTAATGCAATTTATGTTTCATGCCCTTTTATTGTTGAATTGAGTTGATATTTTTACTTTCCTTGCTTAGTAGTTGTAGCATTTATTATTTCTTGTTATTTTATCATGCTTTCTTTTCATGCCCACCAGGTGTTTGATAAAATGCTTGGTTGGGTTTTTGCCTAGTTTTTCCCGCTCTTGGTTGGGAAATTGGGTAATTGGGTGAACTTGAGTGGTGGATGTCCATTCCATATTGTGTGAGGATTGTTAATTGATTTGGTTTCCACTAACACTAAGCCTTCCATTAATAGAGTTGGTAAGGACTTGTGGATTGAGATCAATTATGCCCTTTTGACTAATTCTCGATGTTAGGATTGACTAATTGGGATTAATTCCACACAATTACCATGTTTGTGGTCCATAACTAGGATAGGAAGCCTAAGTTCCCCAATTCCTACCAAGAGTCCTTTTTAGTATTTAATTTCCATTTTCATTGTTTTTACTTGATTACCATTTAATTCACTGCATGTCTTTTTAATTCATTACCATTTTTATTTCTTGCCTCTTTCAACCAAAACCCCAAAAATCCCCCATAGCCAATGATAGAACATTTTATTGCAACTCCTATGGAAGACGACCCGAGAGTTAAATACTCTCGATTTATATATTTATTTTGAATTGTGACATTTTTAGATTAAAATTTGATGTTGAGAGTTAGTTGTTGATTTAGCTATACTTGCAATGAAGTGATCCTATTTTGAGAAATTCTAGATCAACACTAATTTTCTCCTTATCAATGCTTTAACTCAAAGTTATTAGCATTCACAGTTGGAGTGACAATGTGATAAACCCCAATTTTAGGGTTTATCTTGTGTTGAATTTGGTGGATTTTATCAATTCTTTTCACAATTATTCATTTAAATTGCATGCTTTTATGATTTCTTCCTAATTGTGTCTTATAGTTCAAAACATGCTTTTTAGATCAGAAAAAAATGCTAATTTTTAATCATCTCCTATTATCATTCGATGTCGTGATGCGTTTGTTAAATGATTTCAGGATCTATAGGGTAAGTATGGCTTAGAGGGTGTACGTGTACGTGTGACTTCCGCGTACGCGTGACATGCAGCACATGATCTCATTACAACTGCACGTGGCAGCAATTTCTAGACCTTTCTTGGGCCCAAATCAAGCTAATTTTGAAGGGAGAAAGGCCAAGAATTGAAGGGGGAAAGAAGGCAACCAAGCATACACACATTAGGATTTAATTTAGCTAATTTTTTATTCTTAGCTCTTCTAGAGGGAGAAACTCTTACTTCTCTCTAGGTTTTATTGCTCTTTGATTGTCTTTTGCTTTAATTTCTGAATTGGAGCTTGTTAATTCTAGTTTTATTGTCTTAATTTTTGTTTTCCTAGTTCTAATTTTGCTTAATTCCTTTGCTAGAATTGTGTTCTTCTCCTTAGTTTTCTCTTATTTCTCATTTTGTGTACCTTGTTAATTTTGAATTTTCATTAATACATTGAGGTTTTTATGTGTTATAGGTTTAGTTGAGTTTATATTATTGATAATTATTAGTTAGTAGCTTTAATTTCTATTTAATTTTACAATTTAGCTATGTCTTTGACTATTGCACATCAAGTGTTTGATGAATTATTTTCACTAGTTATGGAGTAGCTTCCTACACTCTTGGCCTAGGTTAAGGGAATTAAGTGACCTTGAGTCATTGGGTCTAATTGGATTGATGATTTAGAAACCCTTGTTGGTCAATTTGATACTCATTAACACTACTAGTCTACTACTAAGTTAATTAGTAGCTAGGTTGGGATTTATGGATTGATGTTGATCAAGCCTATTTGACATACTTCAAGCATAGAAGAAGACTTGATGGGATTGGTCCCTCATAATTGTCAATATATAATTATTAGACAAGGATAGTGATCTCAATTCCTATGCCTTAGCCAAGAGTTCTTTTGCAATTCATAATTGAAAATCCAAATTTTAATTATTCAATTCTTGCTTTAGTTAGTTTTAGTTGTTTAATTAGTTCTAGAATAGAATTAGATTCATATATTATCTTATTAGATTGTCATTTTCTTAGATATTGCTTTAATTATCTTGATTTAATTTCTTGCGATTTAAGTTTCTTGCATGTTAAGCTTTGCTAGTTTAAATTCATACTTATGTCTTTCAACCCTGAATTTCTAACCAACTTTGATACACACTATTGCCCATTCTCTTTAGGACGATCCGGGAGCAATACTCTGGGTTAATTTTTATTGGGTTGAACTTGTGACAACCATAATAAACTTTTATTGAGAGCTAGTTGTTGGTTTGGAACTATACTTGCAACGCATTTCTCATTGATAAATTCTAGACTGACATTCGCCCTCCATCGAGATTTTAGCGGCGTTGCCGGGGAATGGTTGCATTGTGTGTTTTAATGTTGATTATGTGAATATGTAGATATTGTACATAGTTTACTTGCTTTAGTTTGTTTTTATTTTAAGTCTTTTTAATGCATGAGCTTATGGTTTCCAAGTTGAATTCCTCGGTCACAACCGGATCCTAATTTAGCCAAATTTGATCATAAACTTGAAAGAACTTTACTTCACATTCGGCAAGCTAGACATCGGTTGGATTATACAGCTAGTGCATCGTCCTCTTTTGAGGGACCTTCTGAAACACTAGTTCAATCCGAGAGTGATTTAGAAACGTCATTCAATGAAGAAACATATTATTCCTCTGTTGGGACTATTGACATACCTTTGAGTACTGTAGGTGATAATCATATGGCGAAACCTTGAAGGATCACCTTGCATGAGCAAGGAGCACCGGATCTTGTTCTTCAACCACTACAAGCACGGTATCCAAATTTATATGCTAATTTTGAATTAAAGAATAGTTTGATCAATTTGTTTCCTAAGTATCATGGATTGCCAGGCCAAGATCCTATTAGACACTTAAGGGATTTCCAAGTGGCTTGTTCTACTGCTAGGAGACATGGCTCCGATGAAGTTGCGATTATGGTCTTTATTTTTTCCTTCTCTCTTGAGGAGCAAGCAAAGGAGTGGTTTTATTCTCAACCTGACGAAGTGGTAACTGATTGGGATTCATTGAGAAGGGAGTTCTTGAACAAGTTCTTTCGGAAAGAACTAATTATGTTCAGAAGGAAATCTCTGGTATTATGCAAAGGGACCAAGAATCACTCTATGAGTATTTAACTCGTTTCAAGAGATTGCTAGAGTCTTGTCCTCATCATAGGATGGATGACCATTTGCTTATTAGTTACTATTGTAGAGGCCTTTGTGCACAAGAAAAGAGGCTCCTTGATGCATCTAGTGGTGGCTCTCTTGTTAAATACATGATGGCAGATGAAGCATGGAGATTGATTAATGATGTTGCCTGATGAGCGGATAATTTATACGCTTTTTGACATTGTTTTTAGTATGTTTTTAGTAGGATCTAGTTACTTTTAGGGATGTTTTCATTAGTTTTTATGTTAAATTCACATTTCTGGACTTTACTATGAGTTTATGTGTTTTTCTATGATTTCAGGTATTTTCTGGCTGAAATTGAGGGACTTGAGCAGAAATCAGATTCAGAGGTTGAAGAAGGACTGCTGATGCTGTTGGATTCTGACCTCCCTGCACTCAAAGTGGATTTTCTGGAGCTTTCACTTATGTATTTTCAACGGTAGAGTTTCTACACTCCATAGATTAAGGTGTGGAGCTCTGCTGTTCCTCAAAGATTAATGCAAAGTACTACTGTTTTCTATTCAATTCATCTTATTTCGCTTCTAAGATATCCATTCGCACCCAAGAACGTGATGAAGGTGGTGATTATGTGTGACGCTCATCACCATTCTCCCCTATGAACACGTGCCTGACAAACACTTCCGTTCTACATGAAATAAGCTAGAATGAATATCTCTTAGATTTCTTAACCGGAATCTTCGTGGCGTAAGCTAGAATGATGGCGGCATTCAAGAGAATCCGGAAAGTCTAAACCTTGTCTGTGGTATTCCGAGTAGGATTCAATGATCGAATGACTGTGACGAGCTTCAAACTCGCGAGTGCTGGGCGTTAGTGACAAACGCAAAAGGAGGGTGAATCCTATTCCAGCATGATCGAGAACCGACAGATGATTAGCCATGCTGTGACAGAGCATGTGAGCATATTTTTCACTGAGAGGAGGGGATGTAGCCACTGACAACGGTGATGCCCTTGCATAAAGCCAGCCATGGAAAGGAGTAAGACTGATTGGATGAAGATAGCAGGAAAGCAGAGGTTCAGAGGAACGAAAGCATCTCTATTCGCTTATCTGAAATTCTCACCAATGAATTACATAAGTATTTCTATCCCTATTCTACTAATTATTATTCGAAAACACCCTTATCAATTTATATCTGCCTAACTAAGATTTGCAAGGTGACTATAGCTTGCTTCATACCAACAATCTCCGTGGGATTCGACCCTTACTCACGTAAGGTATTACTTGGACGACCCAGTGCACTTGCTGGTTAGTTGTATCGAAGTTGTGAAACATGGTATTGGCACCATGTTATGGGCGCCATTGCCAGGGAAAGAAAGAGCCATGAATTTTACATAATTAAAGTGTAATCACGATTACGCGTACCAAGTTGCTCACGCTGCCAGGGATTGTTCGAGCCTGGACATCACAATTTCGTGCACCAAGTTTTTGGCGCCGTTGCCGGGGATTGTTCGAGTCTGGACATCACAATTTCGTGCATCAAGTTTTTGGCGCCGTTGCCGGGGATTGTTCGAGTTTGGACAACTGACGGTTCATCTTGTTGCTCAGATTAGGTAATTTTTTTATTTTATTTTCAAAAAAAAAATTTTCAAAAATATTTCTAAAATTTTCTCATCTGTTTTCGAAAATAATATAAAAATGTTTTCAAAAATTTTATTCAAAATTTTTAAAGAATGAATTCTAGTGTTTCATGAAGCATGTTGAAGCCTGGCTGGCTGTAAAGCCATGTTTAATTCCTTTGGGAATGAGTATGTTGGGCGTGTCATGTCTGAATTACATGTTGAAGCTTGGCTGGCCATTGGCCATGTCTAGTGTTTTGGACTGGAGCTTTCATTGAAAGCTTGGCTGGCTAGTGAGCCATGTCTAATTCCTGGACTGAAGCTTTAGACTAAGAATGCAAGATTCCTGGAATTCATATTAAAAATTTTGGAATCCTTATTTTTTCTTTTTCATATAATTTTCGAAATAAAAATCCAAAAAAATTAGAAAATCATAAAAATCAAAAATATTTCTTTTGTGTTTCTTGTTTGAGTCATGAGTCATGTTATAAGTTTGGTGTCAATTGCATATGCATCTTGCATTTTTCGAAAATTCATGCATTCATAGTGTTCTTCATGATCTTCAAGTTGTTCTTGGTAAGTCTTCTTGCATGTTTTCTTTGCATTAAAAAGTTTTCAAAATTATGTCTATGATGTCTATCTTGACATTCAAAGTGTTCTTGGTGTTCATCTTGACATTCATAGCATTCTTGCATGCATTCATTGTTTTGATCCATAATTTTCATGCATTGCATCATTTTTCTGTTTTCCCCTCTCATCATAAAAATTCAAAAAAACAAAAAAATATCTTTCCCTTTTTCTCTCATCAAATTCGAAAATTTGAGTTGACTTTTTCAAACATTTTTAAAATCAAGTTGTTTCTTATGAGTCAAATCAAATTTTCAATTTGAAAATCTTATCTTTTTCAAAATCTTTTTCAAAAATCAAATCTTTTTCAAAATTCTTAGTTATTTTTGAAAATTCCAAAAATCTTTTTCAAAAATCTTTTTCTTATTTTTATATCAAATTTTCGAAAATAACATAATCAATTAATGTTTTGATTCAAAAATTTGAAGATTGTTACTTGCTTGTTAAGAAAGATTCAAACTTTAAGTTCTAGAATCATATCTTGTGATTTCTTATGAATCAAGTCATTAATTGTGATTTTAAAAATCAAATCTTTTTCAAAAACTAATTTATATCATATCTTTCTAAAATATCTTCTTATCTTACCTTTTTCAAAAAGTTGGTTCCAAAATCTCTTTTCTAACCTCCTAACTTCTTATCTTTTCAAAATTTGTTCCAACTAACTAACTAACTTTTTGTTTGTTTCTTAACTTTTTCAAAACTACCTAACTAACTCTCTATCTCTCTCTCATTTTCGAAAATATCTTCCCCCTTTTTCAAAATTTCTTTTTAATTTATTAATTATTTTATTTTTTAAATCTTAATTTTCGAAAAACACTAACATTTTTCAAAAACCATTTTCGAAAATCACTAACTCTTTTTCAAAAATATTTTTCGAAAAATTCTCCCTCTCCCATCATATTCTATTTATTTATTCATCTACTAACATCTCATCTTACATCTCTGCCATCCTCACAGTTTTGTTTCTTTCTTTACATCATACTATTTGTCTCCCTCTTTTCTTCCACTCACAAAGGAATCCCTATACTGTGGTATAAAGGATCTCTATTATTATTATTATTTTTCTGTGCCTTCTTCTTTATCATATGAGCAGGAGCAAGGATAAGAACATTCTTGTGGAAGCAGATCCAGAACCTGAAAGGACTCTGAAGAGAAAATTAAAAGAAGCTAAATTACAACAATCCAGAGATAACCTTTCAGAAATTTTCAAACAAGAAGAGGAGATGGCAGCCAAAAATAATAATAATGTAAGGAAGATGCTTGGTGACTTTACTGCACCTAATTTCAATTTACATGGAAGAAGCATCTCCATTCCTGCCATTGGAGCAAACAACTTTGAGTTGAAACCTCAATTAGTTTCTCTGATGCAGCAGAACTGTAAGTTTCATGGACTTCCATCTGAAGATCCTTTTCAGTTCTTAACTGAATTCTTGCAGATATGTGATACTGTTAAGACTAATGGAGTAGATCCTGAAGTCTACAGGCTCATGCTTTTCCCTTTTGCTGTAAGAGACAGAGCTAGATTATGGTTGGATTCTCAACCCAAAGACAGCCTGAACTCTTGGGATAAGCTGGTCACGGCTTTCTTAGCCAAGTACTTTCCTCCTCAAAATCTGAGCAAGCTTAGAGCTGATGTTCAAACCTTCAGATAGAAAGAAGGGGAATCCCTCTATGAAGCTTGGGAAAGATACAAACAGTTGACCAAAAAGTGTCCTTCAGACATGCTTTCAGAATGGACCATCTTGGATATATTCTATGATGGTTTATCTGAGCTATCAAAGATGTCATTGGACACTTCTACAGGTGGATCCATTCACCTAAAGAAAACGCCTGCAGAAGCTCAAGAACTCATTGACATGGTTGCCAATAACCAGTTCATGTACACTTCTGAAAGGAATCCTGTGAGCAATGGGACGCCTATGAAGAAGGGAGTTCTTGAAGTTGATACTCTGAATGCCATATTGGCTCAAAATAAAATATTGACTCAGCAAGTCAATATGATCTCTCAGAGTCTGCATGGAATGCAAGCTGCATCCAACAGTACTCAAGAGGCTTCTTATGCAGAAGAAGCTTATGATCCTGAGAACCCTGCAATAGCAGAGGTAAATTACTTAGGTGAACCTTATGGAAACACCTATAATTCATCATGGAAAAATCATCCAAATTTCTCATGGAAAGATCAAAAGCCTCAACAAGGCTTTAATAATGGTGGAAGAAACAGGTTTAGCAATAATAAACCTTTTCCATCATCCACTCAGCAACAGACAGAGAACACTGAACAAAACACTTCTAATTTGGCAAACTTAGTCTCTGATCTGTCTAAGGCCACTGTAAGTTTCATGAATGAAACAAGATTTTCCATTAGAAAGTTGGAAGCACAAGTGGGCCAGCTGAGTAAAAGGATCACTGAAATCCCTCCCAGTACTCTCCCACGCAATACAGAAGAGAACCCAAAAGGAGAGTGCAAGGCCATTGACATAAGCACCATGGCCGAACCTACAAGGGGAGCGGAGGACGTGAATCCCAAGGAGGAAGACCTCCTGGGACGTCCAGTGATCAATAAGGAGCTTCTCTCTGAGGAACCAAGGGACTCTGAGGCTCATCTAGAGACCACAGAGATTCCATTGAACCTCCTTATGCCCTTCATGAGCTCTGATGAGTATTCCTCTTCTGAAGAGAATGAGAATGTTACTGAAGAGCAAACTGCCAAGTTTCTTGGTGCAATCATGAAGCTGAATGCCAAATTATTTGGCATTGATACTTGGGAAGTTGAACCTCCCTTGTTCATTAATGAACTAAGTGATCTGGATCAACTGACATTGCCTCAGAAGAGACAAGATCTTGGAAAGTTCATAATACCCTGTACCATA